>NC_135505.1:134521143-134759957 GCF_052857255.1 Amblyomma americanum | reverse complement strand
CCAAGCAGCATTCCTAAGACCACGCTGGAGCTTAGAAGTGCAAAAAATTTTCTCTTTAAATTAGCTTCAATAGATTTCAAGGCCTTTTGAAGCAATGGCTCAGCATTTTTCTCTGTATTTTTGCTGTGAGAGTCGTCGGCAGCGCTTTGGAGGCCTCGATTTGCACCCCTAATTTCAAACGCGTCCGAAACGAGAAACTTACGTACTTCTCCGCAAGAGGGCCCCAGGGTGGCGCTTTTCTTCCCTGTGCATTCATTCAAAGCCGCTAACAAACAACTGCTTTACTCCGAAAACCCACGAGCTGGGTATCGACCTGGCATGCGGATGGTCTGAAAAGAAAAAAAAAATCGTTTTTGTGTTCGGTCGCGTTCGATCATAAAGGCACCTGGAACAGCAGAAAGGACGGCACCGCCTGTACACCTTCCGCCTTTTTTTTTCTCACCCGTAAATCAATAGGAAAGGCCAGTCTGTTGCGCTCGCCTTAACAAAGAGAATAAAATAAATGCCCCAAAGCGTGCGGGCTCGCTCTTAAAGACCGCGGCCGATGGTGGAATTGTGTATTGGAAGCAGAGGCGCTATTCTCTCACATGCCTCTCTTTGCTTACTTGTAAATTGGTAGATCTATACGCGAAGCGCCCCCGTCTTGTCTAAATGGCAGTGACGTACCGTGTCATAAACCGAAAAAACTTCCAGTCATGCCTCCGATAACGCCGGACTGAACCGCTGCAGAAAATACTTTTTAATGTCCTGAAATTGCGATTGCAACTGAACCATCCCTGCTTACTGTTCTTGGCAGGAGCTCCCATTGAAACCCGGCCCTGCATTCATCGAGACCTATCTTCTGCATCGCCTGCCTTCAGCAGCTGATTATGTCTCCGAACCGAACCTGCTCATGAAACTAAGAGTGCATTCACTGTCTTTTTTATAGCCCCGACTTTACCAGGGGCGTCTTTTCTTAGTTACCGGCTATTTGTCGTCTCTTGTGGTTCTATAGTATGTGGCAATAAAAAAAGAAATAGCAGCCACCTAGGCAATGCCTTGCATGGTTTTGGCGATAGCAGAAGGGATCTTGACGGGCTCGCTAAGTACGGTCTAGCAGCACCACACATTCTTCACACATGAATCGAAAATTGATTAGCTATAAAGCTTCACGTCTCGCCGTTGAATTTGGCGCACGCCGCTAGTTCGCGGAGCGGTCCACACGGTCCTCCGAGGGCGCCACCGCGCCCGTTAAATTTAGCGGCAGAACAATGTCGCGCCTGTACATGTTGCCAGACCAGCTGCACCATCCCAAGCGTTACGGAGCACATCAACTTGGCGAGCAGACGAGTTTCCTTCACCTGCCTGCGCTTGTGCTTAGACACGAGCTTCCGTACTCAGCCGAAGTAATGTGGTGCATACGTCAGCCGACTGCGCCAGGGCCGCATTTCTCATCGTTTGGAAGGTAGTCTCGCGTTCGTCGCGACACCAGTGACTGACGGCGGCAGTTTTCATTAGCGCCGCGCAAACAATACTGTCTATAGGCAAAGCAGCGCATAGCAGAGATGGCGCTGAGGTCAATGTCGCTTCAATGTAAGCCACTCTCCACCCAGCGCCCTCTCTGTTTTTCCGGTTACCTACAGAGGTGTGTGCTTATAGGACGGTCTACAGAGTGTAGATTGTTTGCAACACGGGTGGCGAAGTCTCTCGCCAGGCGGAGGGCCTGCAGTGACGCTTTTCGAGAGGAGGAGGGTGAATTGTCGAGGCATAGTCCGTAGCGGTAGATGCGCTGAAGACAGCCTGGGACAAATGAATTCGCTGTCGTAGTGCGTTGTAACCTGAAATTCCGCCGTTTTATTCTCTGGCTGTTTACGCTGTAATCTCCGCTGTGTCACATGCGATCCAGGCTGTAAGGATACGAAATGGCTTTCCGTTTCATGCTGGCAGAAGTAACATGAATTCTTAACTGTAGCACTGCACAAAAGACATTTAATTCCCAGGATATTTGTAGAAAAAAAGGTGAAAGTGTCAGCTGGCAGAATAGCAGGTTTTCTTGGAAACATCACTTATTGCAAACGCTAACCCCTACCGACAAAATAACCTAAAACTTCAGCGGTAAAGAAGGGCAGGTAGATGATTTCTTGACACTCACAAAGTGAACAATGGAGGGGAAGGTCTCAGGGTGTTTGCCAACGTTTCGACACAAGGACTTGACTTCGTCTGGGGCAAAGCATTGTTCATTGTCGGGGTTTAAGTAGAGCCTTCACCTCAAGAGGATTATCTCTTTAGCAGTCATCAAGCCTGGTCAGGATATACTCACCCCATCCTAACATCCTCCTCACTTCACGTCCTCCTTCCTCGCACCGGGCCTTCCTCCCCGGAGTGAAGGCCCTATATAAACCCCCGCCCAAATGATGAAGGCTTTGCCCGGACGAAGACAAATCCTCTTGCCGAAACGTTGGCAAGCACCTTGAGGCTTTTTCTCAACCTTGTTCACTGTGTGAGTGCCTAAAACTTCAATGGCCATCCACAGTGCTAGCTTTTGATTGAATAATTTAGAATTTTTCTACACATTCAAGTCATTCACCTGAGTATGTAGGAGCAGTTTCAGCGCTCTTAGGCGTTCAGAGATTACCGTATAATATGCGAGTAAGGACCGCACTCGAGTATGCATGTATAAAAAATATTGTCTCCCTGAAGTCGACGCTGACAAAATCTTCCGGAGAGGACGCTTCATGTGGGGCCTGGCTTCCATACGGGGGATACGTGTCGCACGGCTATTGTCTTTAGGTGCTCGATGGAGCGTGTTATGCACGGCAATTTCAATTTGCCGCATCGAATGGGCCACGGAACCTATTTTCGCGCTTTTACAAATCGACATAGTGGCATATCGCTTGAACCGCTGCAACCACGTAACTTTCATGCGCTAGGAGTGGCTTGAGGACTCCCGTCGGATGTATATGAAAATTAAAGTCGAGAATTACCAATTCTCCATACATGGGCTTTAGCTTACTATCGCTATCCGAATAACTGCCATCCGTAAACACTGGGTCTGAACACTGGAAGCGAAGTAAAAACCAAATCGCCAGCGCACCGAGCTCGCATTTGGCCTAACCACGCAGATCGACAATTTTTTTTTGTTATTTGCACTGTGCTCTTTCAAAAGGCCTATGGTGCGTGTCTCGGTTCTGTCGTCCTGTGTGTTTCTTGAGCTACAGTCAAGTCACATGTTACCGACTTGTCCAAGTATACACACTTGTGATGCTACCTTGCAAAGTTGAGAAAATCACGTGTGTAGAAAAAAATACAAAACAGCCATCACATGCGTCACGAATGCAGTATAAATCAAGTTTTTTATAATTGTACACGAAATAAACCCAATACACCCATTAACCTGCTGAATCCCCTTATAAAAAGGTCTTTAGACAGTCTATAAACTTCTTACAGGCTCTATTGCCTTTCTATAGATAATTCTTTGTCTATTTCTAGTCTATAGACTGTCTATAGAAAAAGTCTACTACTAGTGTTTGCCCACAAAATCTGTAGATTGTCTATAGACTGTCTGTAGTATTTGTATTGCATATAGACTCTTCTCTAGGGTTTGTCTATAGAGAGTCTTTAGACTTTATAGACAGAAGTCTATGGACTGTCTAAAAAATTTTTGTGAGGGTCAAGAGTAATTTGGCCGTAAATCTATAACGTACAATGGATGTTTTGGAGGCACTAGCAAGCTGACTAACGGTGTAGCCACCTCTTGTATTCCACCGTGAATGCACTTCATGGAGCACGGGTCTGTACCATAGTAGACTTGCCATCCGTGAACAGTACGTGTGAGCAGAATACTGACTTTCACAAATGAAAAAAGTGCCTACAATGCGTGCATGATCACTGCCGTTGTATTTTAGTGTATTTATTCTGTGTGCCGTCATTGTGTAATGCCGATGACAGTATATGTGGTTGATGGCGTATAGTTTCATTTTCTCGATTCTTACGCGCATGTCATCTTTAGGGAATTTTTCCGGAAAAATGCGCACGTTAGAACCGAGTAAAAACTGTACGTGTCCGCGAGGAAAAGGGCGTGTATACCGTTTGCTCAACAGCTGGGTAGATATTTTTAAAAAATGGGACAACAAAAATAGCCTGCGTCGATGATCTGCGCATGAGCCCACTTTGTGCGCCGTCGAAAAAAAGAATTGCCGAAATGTCCTCTATCCGCACGTTGATACTTTTTTTCTCTCTGAGTAGACCCGTTCCTAGGAAGGTGTTATGCTGGTCTGATGTCGAGCTGAAACAAACGTGTTAGAAATAAGCGCTCTGTCCGAGTCACTTTTTTATTATCCAGCGAATTACCACTGCTCGTTTCAAGAAAAAAAACGATACATTGTCTGCAGCATATGCATTTCCCCCAAAACAAATCGTGTATGGTATCTGTGCCCCCGATGTGCCTATTTATGCTCCGGATATATGTCACATACATCTCAACTGCGCTTTCTGAAAAGTCCCATCAAAGTCCCGTCAAATCCACATCGCATATAAGCACAGCACTTCAGTTTTAATCCGTGCGCTCAACAGTGTGTCTGCATGCAAGACTAGACAGCACTTCACGGCGATATATATACATTAATACGGCAAAAAAGTACCAACGGCATAGTAGAAACAAAAACGAACGTCCGGCATTCATAGTTTTTCAAAGCTAATTACTGAATGGGCTGCGTGCGAGAATCCGTGTGCCTTAGACATGTGACACTTAAAGTAGGAGCCCAAAAGGCATTAACACAATCAGACAGCTTGCTTTAGGGTCCATTCCGCGCACTTCTCTTGAAGATTTACTGCGTGTGTAATAAAAAAAGGACAAATATGCTACAAAAAAAACAAATCTTAGTCGATGTCATTAACGCAGCTAGCGCGAAGAAATACTGACACGAAATGGGCTGAAGGATTTTAAGAGTGGCAACCTGCGCGCTTTTCCGACAACCCATAAATTAATTTGAGAAAATATTGCACACAATTTACAACTCACACATGCCAAAAGGCTCCTTGATTACAGCACTTAACAAAGATTCAACGAGAGACGAAAATTCTAAATTCCTGCACGAACCAAAATTGAGGTCCTCATAATAAATATTAAGTGTATTTACCAGTGGCATAAAAAAAGGTAATAGGTTGGTCGTGTATGGTATTCGTTCCCCTAGCTCGTTGTTTTTGCATTTGGACGCGAAGCCACATTACAACCTCAATTCCGCATGTACACTGAGTCTAAAAAAAAGCCCTGACTGAAATAAAATGAGGTAAAGCGCTGCTTCGAATATATAATCGTTGCCCGCAGACACGAAATGGCAGTCACGAAACAACAAGAGGTAAGTAAACGAAGATAATACCAGCGGACCATCTCCACATTTTTGCCCGATGAGCACTAGAACTCCCTTGGACGTCCCGTGGAGATCCTAAATGTCCGCGCGACGTCCACTGGATATCCATTGGACGATAAATCACAGGTCACACCCCTCGCTGTAAGTCATATTTTTGCGAGCGGCGCAGCCGAAAGCATCGGCGAACTTGGTGGAGAGCCGAAGCGGCATATTGCACCAGTCAGCTTGGCTTGGCTCTCCTTGACTCGCCGTCTCTTCCAGCCGGGCGCCGCAGCTGGCAAAGCATATGGCCAGGAAGAACAGCTGGTCTGCTGTGTACCCCTTAAAGCCGCTGCTCCAGTCAGGATAGCCGGGACTCGAGGCAAGGGCTTCATACAGGGGCTTCAGTGACGCCGCCGCGACGAACATTGCGTACAGGTACCCGCTATCAACGTCGCGCCCAGACGTGACCACCTGAGCTATCGTTACGTTGGACCGGTCCTGTACAAAAGCCTCTCTGATGCAGCGCAAGATGCCGTCCTTTTTGTCATCGCTGCTTTCTTTAGGATGTCCGCTCAAGGAAAGGTCCACGGCAGGTCCCGTTGGGTCCATCGCGGCCAGCAGCTGACGGGCAAGTAGCGACCCGACGACGCCATAGTTCACGCTCTCGTACGCGCCCGCCGGAAACACGGGGTCCAGCATGTACAGGCTGGGAAGGACGACCATTTGAGGCACTAACGACGTGTCGTGTTGCCGCCAGAGGTCTGCCCAGTGCAAGTCACCCGAGATGTGCAGTGCCCACGCTGTCTTGTCCGGTGTGGAGGCGGACGACGACGGTGGTTCCAGGAATCGAAGGACCTTGTCCCAGCTGTTGTGAGGGATTCGGCTGAGGTTGTCCAGGAATTGGCCACCGAAGTCGGGCAGGCTTTCAGCCAACCCAGAAGGTCCGTCGATTCCTCCTAGTTCCCCGGTCAGCGCTGCTTCATGCGTCATGGCCGTCTCGTTGAGCAACCTCAGCACCAAGGGGCGAGAGGAGTTGGGAATCCAAGACGCGGTCCTCAGCGACTTGCCTAAGAACTGCTTCACCGAGGTGAAGATTTCAGACACCTTCCTGATACGCTCGGCGTCAAGCAGGAGCTTAACACTTGGCGTGGTCAGGAGCCTCGGCGCCAGGCGGTTCACGAGTCGGTAGCATACGTCGGGGTGTCTCTCTGCGAGGTTGGAATGACCGCCATAGATGAGAGTGGCGAGCTTGGCACTCTCGAATCGGCCCAGGTACTGCACCACAGAAAGACCCATGAAGTCCAGCAGGTTCTTGTTCTCCACGTTAATGAGGATTCGGCCCATGGCGACCATTTGGCGCCGGTTGCGGACTTCCACTGGAATCGAGGATATGAACTTCGCTTCTGGCTCGTTTAAGTGCTTCCTAACCAACCGGGCCCACTGCTCGCCAGAAACGGACAGATTGAGATGTTTGGCGAAGCTTTTTAGGCTGTCGTAGTGCATCCAGTATTGCTGACGTACATCTGCCTTACCCCCTGCTAGTTTCTCAAGGATATCTTGCTGGAGTCGATCGAGGGCTTGACAGTGGACCATGTCAGAATTTCTGACGCCGCGGTCTGTCATGGCTTCTCGTAAGGCACAGATGTGCACCGCGTTGCTTTCACGAAGCCTGCGTTCTTCGAGAAGAGTTTCGGGGCCGAAACCAAGGGAGTTGTCGGTGAAGACCAGCCGCGAAGATGAAGAAATCGCGAATTTCTGGGGCCCTCGAGACGTCGGTTCCGGTGCAATGAAGACAAAGTAGACGTAAAAAAAGACCGGAAGGTGCCAGTTGAGGGACAGATCGAGGGCGACATCGAGGGCGTTGGCGTCGTTGTCGATCTCGGGCCAGGGAAGACGACGCTCCTTGAGGAACAGCCGGAAGTCTCCAAGCGTGTCAGGAGTCGGCTCGGTGACGCAGCTCTGGTACAGCATGGCTGCCTTTTCGTAGCCGTCTTGGTTCTTCGGCGGAGGGCTCGCATTGGCGGCGTTTCTCATGACCACCTTCCTGAAAGTCAGCATCGAGTCTTCGAGGAACGTCCGGCCTCCAGAAGCGGGGCGCCACTTGTCGCACACGTAGCGATGGAAGTCATCGCACGGGTCTCGCGAGGTGTTGATGGAAGCCTCCAGGGCCCGCACGTAGGCTCCGCACTGCTCCGCCCAGCAGGGGATGGTGTGTCGCGGAGGGCCCGCACGCGGGAACAGCACCACGGCGACCAGCAGCAGCAGAGCAACCAGGAAGCCGCACGAGCAGAGGGCACTGCTCAGGCCGCGACACCAGGCGTACTCGCTACGGAGCCTTGTCAAAGGCGTGATGGGAGGCCGCGACTGCAGGACATGAAAGTTTCAACACGCACTGATTGCTAGCATATTCAAACTCGCTTAATTCTAACTTCTGGTTTAACCAGCTGCTTACTTTGAATAAGTGGGGGTTAATTGACGAAGACAAAGAAAGAAAAAAACGACGGGCCAGTACACTTATTAGGCGGATGCCTGCTTAAAAATTACACGAACTAACCCACGCGTGAAAAAGTCTTACTCCAAATGGTACATTTGTCCAGTCACCATCAAGTCTATTACGTTAATGAAACTCAAGACAGCTGCAACAAATTTTTTTCCTATTATCCTTCATGTTTGGATTAAAGATTATGGAATGCACTTTCAGTTATTTTGGCATAGCATTCTCATCATGGCCACGATAAAATTCCGAAACTTCAAGTTTGGTGCTCTACTCTGCTGAAGAGATGACAGCAATCGTACTGTTCTTCTCAATAAAGGTAGGAAATCTCTTGAATTGCATGTAAACACAAAGACGCGCCACGGACTGCGACTCCCCTTTGCTTACAAGATAGCCTA
The DNA here is from genome assembly GCF_052857255.1 of Amblyomma americanum. Taxonomy (NCBI): domain Eukaryota; kingdom Metazoa; phylum Arthropoda; class Arachnida; order Ixodida; family Ixodidae; genus Amblyomma; species Amblyomma americanum. The sequence goes on along the minus strand of NC_135505.1, from coordinate 134,751,735 downwards.
GTGGTGAATTCGAGAGGTGGCATCCCTTCGTGGCCAAAGGAGCAACCGATGCAAAGCACAATACCAAAGAGCAGCCCACTGGAACGATGGTTGGGTAAGTTGGACGGCTGATTCCCAGGTGGCCCGGCCCGTCAAGTCTGGTTCTTTCTTTTGCAGCCACACCCTTTGAGATCATGTCATGACAATGAAGCAACGCCCACTGGTCAGAACTGAATGATGTCACGCATAATGTCATGATGATGCGCCACGTTGATTGGGTTGAAGGCTAGTCATTGATTTGTCCGGACAGAATGGCGTCATTTGTGACCATGAAGTCCTAGACTAGAGCTTACCCTCGGCACTAATGAAATCGTAGATGCATACACGCAACAGACATCCTACACCCATACAAATGAGTACTTTAATCGTCATTGTAGCAATGGTAGGCATATATATTCAATCTAAATTTTTAGTTGTGTTTTACACACTAATGGATATTACAGTACAATGGGGACCGAACGATGCGAAGGGCACAGCACACGATCACCTCTGCCACCAAGTCCTCGGCTTAAGGCTGCACAAAAGGGAGGCGCAATGAAAATCTCTTCTTAAAGCGAAAGTATCAGATGGTTCATCAACACGAAACCCCAACGTCGCCTAAAAAAAATGACGGACGATTAAGCGTAGTTAGGTCAAATGCTACTCTGGTGCAGTATAGCTCTTTAGTTTTCACACTTCGGTTTCGATTAGAGAATCGGTTTTCAAGGTCAGGCAGGCTTCGGACAAAAATTGGCAAAATCCTACTTAAGCTCCGCCTTAAGGGTATGCCACGACAGCGCGTTAACGGGCTAATGCCCCATATGTACGGAATTGGTCATTCTCTCCTTCACATTTATAGATCGCTGGGAGTCCTCATACCCCTCCTGGCACAGTGCTGCAGTGGTTAAGCGGTTAAGCGATGCGCCACTGCCCTACGTGCTCCAAATTCCTCGATTTAAGTAAATAAGTTCTTATTACCATTACTACTGTCTCAAAGCCCCACAGTAGCTTGCGAAAGAGGCCGATGCTTACAAGCGCCTGTATTTCGTTCAGTCACCTCTTCTACAGGCTCCGTCTTCGGTGAAAGCGCGGTTAGAAGGCGGTAATCTATCTATACCTCAACGTGTCACTCACGCTGGAGGAAATCTCGGCAGAGCAGCTGGGAGGCCGGTGGGACTTCCACTGCGGCGAGCCAACGAGGATCGAGCGCAGGGTGCCGCCCTGGGACTGGGACAGTGCCGGGCTGCTAGTCATGGCGGCGGCGGACCGCTCCAGTCGTCTGCCCCGCGTCGGAGCAGCTGTCCGCGTGAGTGGTGACGGCGTTAGTCCTAGCGTCTCTGCTCGATGGCTGCGTCTTCTCTGCGTGCGAATTGAGCGGACGTTCTCCAGAGGGGGCAGAGGATGAGACAGGCAGGAGCAACCAGGACGGCGGCAGTCTTTCTTCTTCCTTATCTTGTTCCCTCTCACGCAGATGGCTCGCGGCGAACCGAGGCCTCGGATGATGATGATGGTTTTTGTCAGATGATGAAAGCATTCAAATTTGTAGCGCCCACCCACGCCGCACCGCAGAGGCGCTGAGACCAGCGCGCACAATAGTAGTAGTAGTCCTCAGACGTTGCTGGCACATACCCACTGCGGGGGAGTGGCCAAGACAGAGGCGGTTAATTACTGGATACAGGAAACTTTTGGACGGAAAAGGAGTGGAAATAGTGTGTAGGCTGATAAATTGGAAGACGCAAGGACAGGGGTCCTGTTAACTTGGAGATCGAAGACGAGACAATGGCTTAATGTGCACAATAGTACACAATACCTCTAATGTTGCAATGTCGTACTGACTTAGAGCGGGAAAAAGAAATTAGAATAGGAGTCGCTGCGTTTCTTGAAGGAAATTCTACGCAGCAGAGCGCACACTCCTGTCGCTTCGTCCAAGCAAAGAAGCGCCAATGGAAAGAACAACCGCGGAAGATACAGGCAAGCCCAGTTGATGAAATGGAATTTGCAAAAGCCGCTTCCTCAAATGAGAGAAGCGGCGGCAGAACAGCAGAGAAGGACGCATCTAGGAATTCCCGTTACAAAGTTGGGACTCATTTTGTCGGTCCCTCTTCTTCGGTGCGAGCGCCAGAGGTTTCGCATATCGCATAAGGTTCGCGAATGCCTCCACAATTACAAAACAGCTACCGGCAGATTCCCTTGCTAATTGTATGCAAAATTTCCGCATTTAAAGGATCTTTTAGGAATTTTCATGTATTCAGTTCTCTGATATTCTCTCTCTTTAGTTTGTTATTTTCTTGCTTTCCCCTTCAGTTATTTTGATATATCACTCAAGGCACAACCATTAGCTTGGCACCAGTCTACCCTCTTCTTTGGCTCTCCTCACTGAATCCTGGCCAATTCCCCGTCGTGGGTATGTGCCATGTCACGAAGGCAACAACAAAGAGGGCACGTCGGTGAGCCGTTTCGGCGTTAGTTTTAAGGCTTTCCTAGTTACAGTACCATAACAGTGACCATCGAAGCTGCTGCACATAACATAATGTATCTGTTAGGCTAACGCGATCTCCGTAGCGTTACTTAGGTAAAAGCACACAAAAAATTATCTTGAACAAAGCCATATAGAAGCCTGCTTCGTTAAGCTTTTCCTCTTTACAGATCTTCCACTGGAGGGCGATTGTTATAGCAGTGCGCTTTTCAAGTATGCATTTTCACATCAGCGCCATCTAGGAAGTTTTGTGTTTCCTACATTTAGCGGTTCAAATCGGCAAATATAGGCGCTGACTCCAGCGCTTGTCGTCTTCATTCCAGTATTTTTTATTTCTTTTTCGCCTTCAGTTTTTTTTTTTTCACCTCTATTTTTGCGTTTCATCGAAAACCTCTCCATGATGTTCCAGTGTTGAACTTTTGGGGTGGTCGATCCTATCCCACTCATGGGTATGTGCCATGTTATCGAGTGCACAACAACAACAACAGCAACAACAACGACAACAACAGCCCTTTTATACTCGTGGCTACAGGCTGCTCTGCGACAGTCCCGGCGTGTTCAGTGAGCAGCAGCTAGCAGCTGTCGACGCACGTTCCGTTTGGAAGCGTGTAGAAGCCTTGTTTGCACTGGCATCCAGGCTGCCCGCAGGGGGGGCCGCACCGACTATGGCCTCCGTGATCGCACGTCTTGGGAAAACAGGTGACGCTGGAGACGTAGACCTGGTTTGGGTCCCGGCACAGCGGAGGACAGACGTCTATCGGTACGCAGGTGCCGTTGTGGGAGGATCTGCGGTACGAAGTGATTGCATTGTCCATGCTTTCGTGTGAGGTGTGTTCCTTGGGTGCAACTTCTTCACAACGGCGTAGAATTGAGTTATGTTACATTCAAAGTAGAGCTCAGATTGCCCTACTTTTGCAGCATTAGTTCTTACAAGCGGACTCGCGGTCTTCTTCCGTTTAAAATGACGTCATCGCATAGCAAGGTCACATGGCCCACTGTCATCAATTTGAATATGCTAATGTTTATATGAGCATTCGTTGTCATCATCACACTTACAAAAATTTCTTTAGGCAGTCTGTAGACTGTCCATGGACTTCCATCTATAAAGTCTATAGACTCTCTATAGAAAAACGCTAGAGAACAGTCTATAGACAATACAAATCGTATAGACAGTCTATAGACAAGCTATAGATTCATGGCCATACACATTTAGTACACTTTCGTCTATAGATATTCTATAGACTATGAATAGACAAAAAGAAATATCTATAGGAAGGCAATAGAGTCCATAAGAAATATATAGACTGTCTATAGACCATTTTTGTAAGGGCAGCTTATGTACATCCATTGCAGGACAAATTCTTCCACCACTGACCTCCAGTTAACCTTGTTTTCCTCCATCTGCGACCTGCCTACTCCCGCAAGCTTCTTAGTTCGAATTTCATTAACAGATGTTAGTGCAAACAACAACGTGCAGATCTGTGAAAAGAATAATGGGAATAATTAATTGATGGTGATGCTGATGAACAAACCTTGGGTTTTTGTGTTAATTAACGTGCATAATTTTTATTACCCTTTCGTTGTCAGTGGGTAGAGTGACCCACTAAACAACTTCCATATTGACGATGCACATGCGTGACCTTCATGACCCCTTTTACAGCGAACGCTGGGACTCGGGTCGCATTATGGAAACTCTGCTGCAAGCTCTTGCTGGTATGCAGGCAATGCGGCCTATCCGTCCCATGGATTGTAATGGCCTGACGCGAAAAGCAGCAAAAGTGGCGCCACGCTCTGCAAAAGCACAACCTACACAAATTTCATGACGAACCCTGCATCCGCTGTCCTATATAATCCTGTTCCTGCCGCAAGGCGTGCATTCGTTGCACACTTCGTTTGATATCGAAGTAGATTTTTTTCGGAGCTAGTTGGTCCACTGGCATAAGTAAAGCAGCGCGAAAGAAGGTGCCTGAAGGCGGAACGAAGACTGGACAGGAAAGAGCGTTGAACTGACAACTGATTTTTCCATCTCCTATATTTTATGTTGTAAATCAGTTTCACTCAGCGCTATTTTTTTCCCATCCAAATTTTAAAATTGTAATGAAACAGTACTCAAATAGAATCAGAATCGAAATAGAATCGCAATAAGAATGAAATCAAAATTGGAATAGAACAGTGCAGGAATACGATCAGATTTGAAATAGAATCGGAATTGAAATAGAATCATAATATTAATAGATTGTTTTTGGTTTATGATATATTAGAGCTTAACGTCTCAAAGCGACTCAGGCTATGAGAAACACCGTAGTGAAGGCCTCCGGAAATTTCGACCACCTAGGGTTCTTTAACGTGCACTGACATCGCACAGTATACACGGGCCTCTAGCATTTCGCCTCCATCGAAATTCGACCGCCGCGGCCGGGATCGAACCCGCGTCTTTCGTGCCAGCAGCCGAGCGCCGTAACCAATGAGCCACCGCGGCGGAACAATAGACTGGTGAATGAAAGACAATGAAATAAGAACTCGAATAGATTGGCAAGTGAAAGACGTGAGCTATCGCATTTCCTTTGCGTCGATCTAATTCATAGCCCCTAATTTTTTTCCCTTCCATATATACGCAACGTAGTGAATCGGATCCAAGACCGGTTAATTTTTCCTGCATTTCCCTCGTTTGTTCCTTCTCTTTTTCTTTCACTGCGCAAACTGTAACGGAGCGCCCTTGCTCACCTGACATAGCCGGGTAAGCAGAAGCAGCCCCCCACGCAGATGTCTGGGCACACTTCGGACAGCGTTCCGTTGCAGATTGGGGCGCATCGGCTGCCGCAGCTCTTGTAGTCGGCGTAAAGGTCACCCCGGCACGTCAGGCAGCTGTCGACGGGCTCGCATGCACCGAACAGGGACCGCCAGTAGCCGTCCTTGCATACGCAACCCGAGCAGGTCTCGACGGGCCTCGGCGTCTGCCGGGTCACGTTGCAGATGCACACGTTGTCCGGGTAGCGGCACGGATCTCCGGGCACTTCGTTGGCCTGGCACACTGCGGAGGAAACGGTGGCGACGAGGTTCTAGAAAAAAGCCTAAAGCCAGATACAACTCAAGAACGAAGGGGATTTTCTCCCTAAAATTACCCCCTTCGAGCCAATGGCTTCGGCCGATTCTCAGGAACAGGCTGGCGTTACAATGCAGGGATGGGACACTCCCCATTCATCAAGCACTCCCTGCAATGTCACGCTAACAGCCCTATGGGAATCGGCGGATGATGCCATTGGCTGGAAGAGAGAGAGAGAGAGAGGGGGGGCTTTAACGAGAAAAGGTGCTTCGCTCTTGAGTTGTATCCAACTATAGTCTCTTTCTCCAATTCCTCGTCCTGCATCAGTTTTCGCTGTTTCCACCGTCTGTGCATCATGAACCTGGGCATTCGGAAAGGCCTTAATTCTGTATAGTGGACGCGGGGGCTGATGATGATGATGATGTCCCTGTCCATCCTGTCAGCTAAGCGCACAACCAAGTCGAAGCTATTTCTTTTGAACTTCTGACAGGTAAAATGGTCAGTTTCGGCTGCAGTTTTCTACACGCGGCTCTGTTGGTGCTGGAAATGAATAGCCAATCTGTCCTTCACTATGGCGATCCGCGAGTGGTTCTTGTATATGCCTCCAGGCTTCTAGTATCGGACGATGAAGGCCGGCATTTGCAGAGTTCTCGGTAGTTCCCTTCCTAATTTTCACGATATTGCAGTCGGGTGAACAAACATCGCATTTTTGAGGAGAATAGAGATCTGCTTATCTTCAGCTACGTAATCTCCACTGAGGGACAAAGGGGTCCGCTGCTATCAGTAGCCAACCTGACAAGGGCAATTGACTAACCTCCCCAATCTTCCCATACATGACCCTTGCTTCGTACTCTTTTTCTTGGTTCCCACCCTGCATCTCCTGAAGACCAGAGCCTGCGTATGTGCTCTCTGTATTGAATTTCCTGGCCAAAATCATTTGCTTTCCTTGGTTTGAGTCGACTGCTTTAAATTTATAATGCTGCAGGCTGTCGCCACTTTTAGAATTACGCGCGGTCAGCGACACAGGGACATCCCACGAGATCTGTTGCGTACTCACAGAAATTAAATTATTTAGTACGGTACGGCACCTCATCTGGACGTGCCCCGGCACGGTGAGCCTCCGCGCTTCCTACTACACCTCCGCCCTCCACATTAAAATATACGAAGACTGAAGAGCCTTCAGTAGCGACGCCAAGCGGAAGCTCAGTGCCCTGCTGGACTTCATTTTGGAGTCCGACGGCCTAACCCTAACATAAACCTCCCACGTTCCTCTTAGGCCATCATTGTCAATAATATGTATGGATGAATTAATTAAATTTGTGGACAAGATTACCGCTCCTCATCCTAACACCCTTCCCACTTCACACCCTTCTCTCCTTCACTGGGCCTTCCTCTTCGGAGTGAAGGCCCTATTTAAACCCGGCCAATGATGAACGCTTTGCCCAGACAAAGACAAGTCCTCTTGTCGAACCATTGGCAAGCACCCTGAGGCTTTTCCCTTTCCTTTGTTCAATTTGTGAGTGTCCAGAAACCATCTGCCTGCCCTCTCTCTACCATGAACAAGGCTAAGTAATTTGAAAAAAGAAATTAAAAAGAACTCGTAAATTTTCTTGAAATGTGTGTCACAAAGGTGTCCCCGGAAACTCACCGCTTGCCTCTGAGAGTTGGACGACCACGGGGAGGGCAATGACGAGAATCAAAGTCGCCATCATCTTGCTCGAAAGGTGACTAAACTGAGGTCAGCGAAAAGCGACGCTACATCAAAGCCGGGTAGCAAATGCTCATGCTCGGCGGGTCCCTCCGTAAAAAAGTGTTCCTGCATCGCACGCTTCGACCGCAAAAAAAACCAAGAAAAACAAGTTGACGTTTGAAACTTTCCAAGCAGCAGGAAGACAGGTAGTGCGCGTGGCGCAGCTGCTGGTGTTTTTGCTCATTTCGCAGGAAAAAAAACGACCATAATAAAATTTTTTTCACTTTCTCGTGTCCTGGACTCGCTGCTCCTACATTTACTGCGCCAAGGACATTCGAACAAGTACGCCAAAGAGCCGTGGAAAGGCTTATTTTCCGGAGCGCTATACAGGCCTATCGTTTTTGATTCCGGGGCACAAACACTGAAATTTACTGGCTGCCGGCAGGCTTATATCCAACAGTTATAACCCAGAAAACATGCTCCTGAAACATGTTTAAATACTCCGCCACTGCTGGCTGTTCTGTAGAAGAAAAAGAGTGGCAGGATTTTAACGTAGCTAAACCGAGAAGAACGTGCGAAAGCACGTGTTTAGCCTAGTTGGCTCTTGGCTTTGCTTTGCTGTGTCGTCGGCACTCCTGGTGACGACATTAGACTAAGGTTAAGCTCTGATCGTGGTTAAGCTGATCTCATTTGTTCACGCCGCAGATGGAAGTTGATGAAGACAACGATGTGCAATGCACAGCGCCATACTGTGTTGCAGTTTAACATTAGGAGTGATCAGCTGATGAGATAGCATAGTGTCCTCGTTCAGTGGCCAGCGAAGCTGCTCTGTTTGGATATAACGGACTTTGCAACGTCGAATAAAACGAACTTCAGCGTGCTAACCCAGGATATATAACGAACTTTCGTCCGTTGACTTCGGAATATGTAACGAACTAGAATTATAACGTATTCAAACGATCCGCTGAGGATCGCCGAGGAATTTTTTTCTAACCTGAATGTTCACATACTTCTTGTTGTGACCGATCTATGCCTCCAACAAAGCTGCTGCGACAAAGGTCGCAAAGGCCGCAGTAGCAACATCTATTCGAAGGGCTGGGAACTGCGTAGGCGATGTCGACGGGGTTTTTTGCGGGCGTGGACCCTGAGCCGGCCGCAGCTGTTGATCGCCTGGCGCGCGTTAGCAACTGGAATTCTTGTTTTTTTTTTAATTCGAATTTTTCCGTGTGTGCCGCTCTCACCTATTCCATTCGTTGGTGCTTGTTTTGAACCAGGCTGCCTTACTGTCTGCGCACTGCACTATATGCTGCGTGGGCATTCACGAAGGGCACACACGTGGCAATCTCTGAAAACCGCCTATAAGGAAGAATAACGACCATCCAGCGGGTTCATATAGTCTTCGCAAGCAGGTCTCGGAGATCCAGGATGCTGACTGCGGTGCTTCTTTACATTGTCATCGCGTCTGCTTGGCGTACGTAACACGTGATTTAAGCCTACTCACAGCCTTAATTTTTAAACGAAATGCGTGCAGGCAACATTGTCATTAGCTCAAGCAGATTTCGGAATTCGCCGCAAGGTTCCCGTGGCGCTGTTCCCGCTTTGAGGTTGCAGATGGTTTATAAAATGTCCTGCATCTGAGAAGTGGCCGTGCAGTTCCTGGACACACTTAAGGGAATACCTTAAAGGTATCCTACCTCTGATCACAGCTAGCCCAAGAAGACTTCCTTAGGGGGAAGCCTTACGACTTAGCAGAAAGCCTTAAGACTTTCTTGAATGGTAAACCACATTTATGTTCTAAGTAAACTTATTGGATTGCTTCATTTCGACAGCATATGAATTGCAAGCGGTGAAATTCCGGAAGTTCTAAGAACGACGGATTCCTTAAGCCTCAGCATGTCCAGCATTCTCGGATAAAAATGTTGAAAATTGCAAAATTTTAAGATGCTGCTATGTAAATATTGAAGATAATGGTCCATTCTTCTGATATGTAGCAAAACATTTCTTTTAAACTGTTTCCATAGAGTGCATCTAACAGTTCAGACTGCCATAGAAAACCAATGGGGAATGCTTTTTACGATAGCAAAATCCTTAATAGAAAAAAAATCCACCACTGCCGTCGGCTGATCTGTGGATATATTGATTCTTATATATAGTGAAATCTCACATTGTGTGAAGAAATTGCGTTCATCAACGGTTTCTCGCTCAAAAATGCTTTTGTCCAGAATTGTTGGGCATGAGAAAGCACTTCGTACCAACCGTCGGTCACAAGCCCCAGAGGAAGTTTCTCGGACGCAAAAAGTCCGGAGCGACCCACACTGTTCCCGTCGAGGAGCCTTTCCGAATGAAGTTTATACTTCTCCTGAGAACACCGTCGTGTCTAAACCACTGCAGGAACTGCCAGTTCCTCTGCGACTACGGAGTGCGGTTTCAGCGAGGAACCTGGAGACCCGTGCGCTCGGCCGGACAGCCCGTGCTTCTGCAACGTCGACAGGAAGGACAAGGGGAGCAGGGACTCTTGTCCAGGCTGCGTATGCAAGGAAGGGTTCCGGCGGACGCCGTTCGGGGAGTGCGTCAACCAGACGCTGTGCCAGCTGTGCGACGAGGAACCGTTCGCTGGCTACAAAACGTGCGGCACTGCCTGTCCCCTTGTCTGCAACGAGACCGTAGCCCGGATGTGCGCGAGGATTTGCGTGCAAGGGTGTTTCTGCTACGACGGATACATCAGGTGAACGAGGGCCACGACGTATTTTAGTCACTGTCCACGCCGGTATTAAACCACAAGTCTGTTGGGGCGATCTGGAGTCGCATTTGCGAAGACCATTTGCGCGTGGCTATAGTTCTTGCTGGTCGATCCCTCGGCAGTGACCAATCTAAAACTTTAAGGACAACGCTTTCTTATACAACGTCAGAACAGTTTTCCAATTGCTCAGTTGAACCATAGATAACTGCATTTCATTGAGAATTTGGCTCTCGCGGTGGCCTAGTGCTCTGAGCATCTGCCTCGCATGCGGGAGGTGCGGGGTTCGATCCCCAGTGCCGCTGGGTACCCACCGGTGGTACAATGGGTACAAGCTTTCCCCTGGTCCGGTGCTCGGCTTATTTAGGGCTAAATGCTAGGAAAATGGGTCTTTGACCCCACCTTGAGTAGAAGAAAAATACCTTGTGCCATGGCGCTCTTTGGCCACAGATGTCCTTGCGCCATAAAAATCCATCATCGTCATCATCATCATCATCATCATCATCATCATCATCATCATCATCAGAATATGGCTCTCACAATGCTGCTACGAGTCTCATATAACGGTCTTCAGAGAGAATGAGCCATAAGATGCACCGCACCAATCCGACCTTCTTCATCTTAGTGCTAATATCTGATGAAGTGCTGACGGACTCCCGTGATTCGAACGTTCATTCTGGCTTCTGAGAAACTGTGCGCAGTGTTTTTCAGAAGTTTCTGCGACCCTTACGCGAGTTATAGAACAACGTGTTGTGCACGGTGAGCCTCCTGTTGTGCTTTGACATTGTGCAGGTATAGTACACTGACTGCCCTTGCTGTCTGAGTTCCCTTGATGCCCTTAAACTGCCAAACCTGAACCCTACAGGCGACTAACTATGCAGGACATGGAGATTGCTTTGTTCTCTTTAAAAAAATTTCTGGGAGATTTTTGAAAAGCTTTGCATATTCTTATTTACTTACTGCTCCCTGACACGGTGTGGGCGTAAGAAACAATAAGGGTGTGAAATGACATTATAGGCATGATTAATGGACTTCTGTATGCCAGAACAACACTGTGTGCAGTGAGGAACGTGGTAGTGAAGAGCTTTAGATTGGTTTCTGCCTTGCAAGGTTCTTTGACGTGCGCGTACACCGGTGTTTGAATGTAACCTTCGCCGCACATCAAACGGTTGAAACCGATATACACGCGTTTACTCTTTTTCGCAGTGTGGTCTACTGGCTACGCAATTAGCTAAGCGTACAAAACCTTGCTCAAACAACTGCCACTTCCAGGTCTTCCAGGACAAACGGCACCTGTGTCCTGATCAAAGACTGCCCTCCGCTCTGCCCCGATCCAAGCATGGTCTTCTCGCAAACGACGTCGTGCAACCCCCCGTCATGTGACCAGGTGTGCCCCTCTGTCTGCGGCGGGCCGAATTGCCAGTGTCCGCCGGACATGTTCTTGCAGAACGGAACCTGCGTGCAGCAGTGCGCCCAGGACTGAAGAAGGACCGAGTGCTTCGACGCCGTGCAGTGATTGTTCTTACCTCTTTTCTTATTTCTCTTATGCTCGAGGATTACAGAGCAATAATACTTGCCTCGCGCATTATTTAGGGAAAACTCTAGCGGTTTTCTTCACGTTTTCACACTCTAAATATTTTCGTAATTCACATGTCTTTGGTTGCTATGAAGACGCGCACGAATTCCAGAGGAGATCATTCTCTGCTCCTCCCGCTGGAAGCATCACACCTCACACGTAAAAGGTCAGTGCAGTAAATGTAAATGCGACAAGTTATATTATTCTTACCGTAATATATTGACCAGATCTTTCAGGAACACTATGCAGCGTCTGCGGCGTTGTCCTCATTGTAGTAACTACCCTATTGAAAAATGTGTATAGGCTTTAACGGGTCAGAAAGCAGGATTATGACACATTTTGTTCAGCTCTATAGGAGTAACATTCCAAAACCGACACAGGCCATGTAGGACGCCGTAGAGAAGGCCTTTGGGTAAGTTCGACCACCTGGGGTTCTTTTTCACCACAAACGAGCCTCAGGTTGAGGCGGGAGAATTTTTCGAAGCTGCGACCATATAGTTGCAGAGCACTGTATATGGCGTGTTTCATTGCATTTAATACATATTTGTCCTGAAGGAAACAAAAGGTAGTTTATTAAGAGCATCTGAAGCAATAAACCGGCTAATTGCTTATTATAATTATACTTTAGCAAACGTTTTTGTCGGGCTTAGACTGATTTCGTCTTGTCCATGAGCATTCTTTTATGAGTGTTTTTAGCGCATTTGGCTCGCAAACATGCTTGACATATAGTCCAAGTTTAGAAACTGGCCTTTTTGGCTATATACCACGAAATTTTATCGAAAACTCCAATCGATTAAAATGAAACGCCCTGTATACTTTTTTCATTGACCGTTCCGGCAAAAGCGCTTGAGTATCCATGTGAAACCGTTGCCCATCCCTGCTCTGGCTTAAACTCTGACCTAAACCGAGAACGTGCCTTCGAGTGCACCTCCATTTCAGCTCTCATTTTGCAGTCTTGTTTTCAAAACCACAGTAAACATAGACGGTGTCCAAAACCAGGAACAAAAGAGGAGAGGAAACAAAGCAAAACTCACCGTGACAATTTTTCAAGAAGCAAACCGTTGGCGGCGTAGCTGTGACACTTATAACCTATGCGGGTTGCGGCGCAATTTGTCTTACGACCCCTGGCGTGGTCGAAAACGCCGCAGCTGCTTCTACGACTCGGATTTCGCTATGACGTCCCCAATATTTTCTTCCGTCCTCGCTTCGTATACGTGCCGTGTTTGGCCGTGGTCCAATGCGGGTAGCAGCAGGGACTAGATCGCGCGTGGTTTCCAACAACCGGGGCCCGCGTCGGCGGAACAAGGCATTTTTTTTTTGTGCGTTCCTTTAGCTTGTGCAGAGTCCACCCGCGTGAGTTCTTTGATCTCTCTAACCATCTACGTTGTAGGCCGGCCATTTTTTTTTTATTTTCGGACGGGACTGCTAGGCCATCATTTTTTTTTCTGGCTTGCTCTCAGCAGGCCGTCACGTTTTGTGGACTGAGCACGTTGTGGTCTCCGTCAGCCTCATTGGTCTCAGTTATTCTTTACTTACGGCGGCCAGTTCGTTTGTACCGTATCATATGGAAAATCGAGCCTGCGGACCTTGACCACTTCTCTAGAGTTCGGGCTTACAACGAAGAGGTGTCAACGTCAATATTTCTTCGCCTTTGTGTTTGCATACATCACGGGAGGCCGACGTAGAAGCGGTGGACCTCAATTGGACGACGGTATCCTGGAGGTGAAATCTCAGAAGTAGGGACTGTTTGCTCCCTTAGCCGGCGCTTCGTTGGATTTTTCCTTACTTCTTTTTTCTGCGAAATAACGGACATCTTCGTCAATACCGCCGACTGGAAATCCACGATGCTGTCTGTTCTCCACATACTGCTTTGTTCAGTGCTGCTGGCAACCAGCGCTTCTCATGCCGAAGGTAAGTTTGAAGAAGGTGCATATTTGTTCAAAATCACATAAAATTGCACGTTGAATTTACAAGCATTCGGAGAAGACACGGCGCTGACGCAGAGAAAATCTGCGTTTTCAGTCTGCTTAATCTGTCCGCGTCAGCTCCACATCCTGCTCACTTGCTTCCCTTACAAACATTTCTTTAGACAGTCTACAGACTTTCCATAGTCTTCTGTCTATAATGTTTATAGACTCTCTGTAGACAAACCCTAGAGAACAGCCTATAGGCAATGCAAATCCTATAGACAGTCTATTGACAAACTATAGATTTATGGCCATACACTTTTAGTAGCCTTTCGTCTATAGACAGTCTATAGACAATGAATAGACAAAAATAAATATCTATAGGAAGGAAACAGAGACTATAAGAAGTCTATAGGCTGTCTATAGATTATTTTTGACAGGGTTGTCGCGTCTTTGTGTTGCAACAACGCTGGTTAATGACATCCTAGTCGAAATCAAGCGTTATAAATGGGCTTGAGCAGGGAATGTAATGCGAAGAAAATATAACCGCTGGTCCTTCTGGTTAACGGAGTGGATCCCAAGAGAAGGCAAGCATAGCAGGGGGCGGCAGAAGGTTAGGTGGGTGGACGAGATTAAGAAGTTTGCGGGTAATAGGGTGGGTGCAGCTGGCAAAGGACAGGGTTAATTGGAGAGACATGGGAGAGGCCTCTGCCCTGCAGTGGGTGTAGTCAGGCTGATGATGATGATGTTGATCTGAAGGCAAGCTTCCCGTTACAATGACTTTCGGATTCACTTGAGGGGTGTGTGAGTTTGTCGGCAGCATACAGCATTAAGTGTCGCTAATTCGTAAGATATCGTTTGCTCGTCTTGTATACTCATTGCTGCATAGAGCTCGGATACAAAGTTTGATGCGAACATGCTCTCCCTTTTTAGCGGTTTCCGCTCAGCGTGAAGAAAAACAAGGGGATGCAGGACTTGCAGCCAGCGTCCAACAATTCCTCGCCTCTTATTTCCTGAGAATTGCGGAAACATAGGAAAGTATTTGGTGGATCAAAAGAAAAAGAAACGATGGTCGGTTTGCGCAGTAGGCCAAATGCAAGTCAGGTGCGCTAGCAGTTCGGCTTTCCCTTCGGTTCCGATGTTCAGATCTAGTTTTTCACGGATGGCAGTTTTTTCGGACAGACAAACAGACAAGCACGCAACTGGTGAACGCGGGGAATGGCCACTATATAATTGCTAGCGCACTGAAATTGTTTTCTGCCACCGGGTGCTTCGAGGTGGTTTGAAGTCTTCCGTTTGATTTCTGCCACAGCCCGGACTAGCTGCACAAAATGGACAAAATGATAATTGTCGCTAGCTGCAACGTAACTATTTCTGAAATCTTGCTGGTACTAACAAAATTTTGGCATTGGCTTTTGAATGTGGGTGCATTAAGCAGCTTAATGTAGATGTAATGATTTTTTCTTTGATTATTTGCTAATTAGGGCACTGAACGGCTAATAACGTGTCAAGAAAAAACTAGTTGATGCAGTGTGCATGTGAACGCATACAATTTCATTTCATTGCCTAAAGGACTTGGTGAGGGTAATAACATGAGGTGTGGAAAAAAAAACATTATAACGATCAAGTGTTATTGACAGAACGATAGGTGACATAATAAATAGAAAAGTATAAGTTATAATAAGCGAATATATTTACTGATATAACAAGCACTTAATAGATGCGCATATTTTCTTTCCTTGATAACAATTAGCCAACCAACAAGGCTATTAAAGTGCGCAACAGACAAAATTATTGACGGCTGTAACACGCAGCAGTGGCTCTGGCGTTCTAACACAGCATCGTGTCTCGCGTGAAAGAGGACCGTGGTTCGAATCCCGCTGCCGCCGCAATTCTCCATCGAATAAAAAAAAATCTGAGTGTCGATGGAACCGAATAACCAGGCCTGGAGTGTTGCCTAATCGCACTGTCCCAAGCCGACAACACGCAGTCTCACCAGAACAGGATTTGGATACTCATGTGTAGTACTGGGCCACCACCACGCATATGAATACAACAATTCGATAAAGAAAGTGATAAAACCCATATCAGGAAGGCTGTCAGACAGGAAGACATGATCTCTGCAGTACCACTCACCGCACGTTTACAGGAGGCAGTGCTAAGTAACTCGGGGCGAATTGCAAAACACGATCCAGGATCTAAAGCGGTAAAGTAGATTGGTGGGACTAAAAATCAATATGAAGAAATATATTTTAATGTCCGATAGTATGGGAAAGGCATAACAGTGTACGATAGGCAAAGGGAATACCTCTACTCAGGGCAGGTGGCAGCCGCTGGTCCGCACCACGGAACTGAAATAACTAGGAAAATAAACATGCGCTGGTGCGTATATAGCGCACTTTAAGGTTATGGATACCAGTTTAACAGTATTCCTCAACAGAACAGAACAGCTGTATTTGGTACTGGATTAACTTTAAAAGAAGATGTGAAGTATCCTTTCTACACGACTGTTTTCCGCGTGGGTAGGCAATGTCCTGAAGGGAACTGTGAGGGGCTCCTGTCTTCTTGAGGGAAGCGAACAGCACATATCATTCCGCGTACACTGTACAGCACATAAGACAATGTTCTATATCACCACACACATCACATGTGGTACACAGTGGAGATGATGCCAAGCCTGTCTCATACATCCACGCAGGGGTTAGAGCAGAGCCTTTGCGAATACGATGTAGTAAAGTTCCTTGGGATCGTTGTAGTCCCTTGGTCAAACTCGGCTTGTTGGGTTTATTCTATAGGGTACTGAAATGGCTGAGCGCTGTTTCTCTGAAGAGTCTCTTGGTATCCTGTGGAACTTTTCTTGATGGATTACCTGACAGCTGTCCACCACCTTGTTGCCTACGACACCTAAATGTGAGGGCACCCATTGGGACCTTATAGAGAAGCCTCTGCTGTGAAGATTATGCACCATGCGTAGCTTAGAGCATTCCCATAGCATATGTTGCAAGTATGCTCTGTTACTGCAATGTATGCATATCCCTGTGTGAAGAGCGTGTCCGTCAATAGTGGGGTGAGGATGTGTGTTTGTCTGAAGGCGCCAACAGTCGCCGCTGTCCGACTTGTTGAGATATTTATCCTGCGAGGGGTATAGCAGTCTAGCCAATCGGAAGGCTTGCGTGGCTTCTGCATATGAAATTATTGACTCCTTGTTCTGAATCCGCGTATGCATGTCGTCTTCGTCAGCCTGGTAGGGGAGTTCGCGGGCGATGCTGTAGGCAGCAGAGTTGTCGAGGAGAGACGTACGAGTTGGGGTCCAAATTATATAGACCATATGTGTGCCGCTGGGAAGTCTGTAGAATTCGAGCAGCTCGGAAGGATATGCAGCTCGGGCGTAGTTATGATAGCCCTCTTCGAGTCCAAGATGGTCCTTTCTGTGTGTGGTAGCGACCTCTGACGTCTTCTTTGTCCCTGGCCAAAAGATAATGGAGAATTTCCAGAGTCCGACGGGTGCCCGCTAAATGAGGAACTTGGCGACCCGTGCACCAAGCCCGATCGTCCTTGCCGCGGGGAACCCGGAGAAGGTCGTCAGCTCCCTTCCGGTTTCGACGCCATCTCCGGGGAGAATCCGGGGCCCTGTTCGGGCTGCGTCTGCAAGCCTGGCTTTCGGCGCTCGGTGTTCGGGGAATGCGTGGCCGACGTCGACTGCCGCAGCTGCTGGCGGGACCCTTTCTCAGACTTCGTCAGCTGCGGCGGATGCTCTCCCGTCTGCGGGCAGCTCTACCCGGCTCCGTGCCCCAGGACCTGCTCGTCCGGTTGCTACTGCCTGGAGGGGTTCGTCAGGTGGGAGTCCTCGACGATATGCAATCTGTCGTCATTTGGCACTGGACAATGGGCACTGGATGTGCCTTAAACGTCCTTCGGACATCCTGAACGTCCGTAGGGCGTCCATGGAAGTTTTGATGTCTCTTGGGATGGGACTGCTGTTTTCGTTAGAAGCAGTGCGAATCCTAAGCCGGGCATAGCAGGGTATTCTCAAGTGGTTTGCTTCCAAGCCGTGTAGCAGGGCTCTTAAGCACATTTGACAGTCCAAAGCTTGGGAGGGTTGAGTACTTGAGTTCCTCCCGCCTTCCTCAGATTGGCGTCCCTGAGTATGCAAGAGGAGCTGCGCTTGAGGGCTCAGAAGCAGACCGCTTGGGATGTGTAGTTCTGACAAAGACTGTACCTGCCGTTAGCCGAAGACTTAAGAGTCATGTTTCCATTGTCTGATTCGGCCAACCAGCTCTGAGTACAGTGAACATTTCCGGGCCATTAGGCAGGTTTAGAGAACAACGGTGATTCATCCGATGGTTAATTATCCCACTGGCTTCAAGCACAGGTGAAAAAGGGACTTGATAAACACTCCAGCTCTTAGAAACAAGAAGGAAGATAGAAAGGGACAATTAACGCATGCGTTACTCATCTTTGTCTACGTTTCTCAGCGCTCGAGTATTCATATTGAGGCGCTTCCTATTCAAAACAGCTGCCCTTACAATCCCAATGGGCACTGGATGTCCCTTGGACGTTCTGAACCTCCGCAGGGCGTCCCTGGAAGATTTAATTTCTATTGGGATGGGACTGCTGTTTTCGTTCGAAGCAGTGCGAGTCCTAAATCGGGCATAACAGAGTATTCCATTATTGGGCCAGTCTTGAGAACACTGGAATTGCGAACAGGGCAAGGACGGGCCAGGCGCACAAAATAAAGGACAGGCGCCCTATTGTGACTGTCATCCGTCCGTGTCAGTTTTGCGCTCCAGTCAGAAACCAACTATAGCTCACGGGGCAGTCTTCACCAAGCCCACTCCACTATCGCGTGGGATAACAGAATTAATGACAAAGCTTGTAGGTTATCGTCTCATAGAGGTCACTTTGCTATCGGGCTTGATAGAATTCAATAGACACTTGAAATGTTCTCTCCTTCTCACAGAACCTATATTAATATCAAGCCTAGTGACAAAATTCATTACAAACTCAGCAGATTAGTTTCTCGCAGAACCATTTTCGTTATCGAGTCTGATTACATAATTTCCAAGCCAGTTTAGGTATTAAGTTTCACAGCACAAGTCCTTATACGTAACAACAGGTTTTCTACTT
Organism: Amblyomma americanum; assembly: GCF_052857255.1. Taxonomy (NCBI): domain Eukaryota; kingdom Metazoa; phylum Arthropoda; class Arachnida; order Ixodida; family Ixodidae; genus Amblyomma; species Amblyomma americanum. The sequence goes on along the minus strand of NC_135505.1, from coordinate 134,733,161 downwards.
TGGCACCGAATGTGCCAGCAGAACTAATTAAACATATTCAACAGACTCTTTCACACTTGTCAACGCACTTCCGCATATCGACCACGCAGGTCATCGAAGGAGGGCGGACATTGTGTGCCCGCTACCTCATGCCCTCCTGTCTGCGTCCAGGCCAATATGGTGTTTGTGGCGCGCAAGTCCTGCTTCCCGGTGCGCTGTGGGGGCGGCGACCATGAGGAGTGTTTTCCTTATGACTGCGGACGACCAGGGTGCGAGTGCAAGCCTGGATACCACCTAATCAACTCCACGGCGTGCGTCACTGCCTGCCCGCCTTACTAGGCAGCTTCCAAAGAAACACGTTTTCAATATCTTTACAATAACGTTGCCTGCGCTTCTAATTCACAATGTATCTCGCCGATTCGCTTGCGACGCTACTATGGTACTTTGAAGCAATATTTGAGAGAGTGCAATGGGGATGTGATTACCTGAAGTCGGATACAACCAAAGAACGAACTGGCAGATACCCTTCAATGGAGGCCGTCCGACCAATCGCTTCGATAGTATCATAATTTCGCGGCTTACCGCCTTGCAGCGGTACTGGTCCCTAGCACGTACACCAATCGCAAGGCGGTTGACCATGACGTCACAAGAGTAGGTCGACGCTTCGTGTTCGGCTTGTAAGTGAGCCAGCGCAGTGTTTTTTTTTCCCAGTACCTTGAGAAGCAGTGATATTCGAAGTAAGGATTGACTATACTAAAAGTCCACCAGACGGAGACTGAAGGTACCGATAAAAACTATACGGGCTTTCTCAAATCTCCGCAGCTGAAAGAGATCTGCTGTAATTGACAATCTATCGGTGGCCAAAGAAAATGCACGTATGCATTTAATGGCTGGTGGCTACCGCGTCCCTTCGCAATGTCTGCTCTGATTCTGTTCTTTGTTCCGCGTTGGGCTGTCTTTCCTACAGCCTGTCCCTAGGTGGTGGTGGTGCTGGTGGCAAACTTTTTTTTTCTGAAATGCTTGGCACCCGCCGAACTGGGAGGGGCCTTTTGTTCAGGGTTCCTACGGCCTTAGCGGCACGTCTTTACTCCGCTGCCTCCCCACGAAAACGCGACGATGGCGTGAGTGAGTGAATCTTGGAGTCCGTGTAGGATGGCCCGTGACATAAACAGGGAATGGGAAAAGGGAAGGGAAAAGGAAGGGACAGGAAAGGCGCTTCACCTCTATATGTTGGGGTCACTAGTGGTGAACTTGCAGGTTCACAGCAGAATTCCGCAAGGAAAGTAAAGTGTTGCCCCTTGCAAAAATTTCTTTAGACATTCTATAGACTTTCCATAGACTGCTGTCTATAAAGCCTATAGACCATCTATAAAAACCGTCGAGAACAGTCTATAGGCACTACAAAGCTTATAGACAGTCTATAGACAATGTATAAATTTATGGCCATACACTTTTAGTAGACCTTTGTCTATAGACAGTCTGCAGACTATGAATAGACAAAAAGAACAGTTTATAAGAAGTCTATAGACTGTCTATAGATCATCTTTGTAAGGTACAGGCGTTGCCATCGGGGTATACGTAAACCCAGTCTTGCAGGATGTATGATTCCTTTTGCCGGTCCCTCGCGAAGACGGGGAGTCTCAAAACGAGCTTTGGAGGTCCGGGCAGCTGTCAGTGGAAGAGGCTGTTTAGTCTTCCGGTGCTGGAAACTGATGATGATGTGATTACGATGCACATTGCCAATGAATTATTTCGTAAGCGAAGACGTTGAAATTGCGCATCATGCCAGATTTCTGCACTACCGAGCTGTCGAGCGTGGTGACTAATAAGTTATAAGTCACCTGTCATTACGCTTCCCGCCAGTTTGCGAACAGCTGAGCATTCGTCAGCAACATCGGGAGGTACAGGTTTTCTTGAAAGCAGGAACACATACAAGACCGCTCACACAAACACACACACACCGTATGTTTTAATGCATAAGGAGTTTCGACAGCACAGCAGAGACAGTTTTTTTTTTCTGTTCACAAGTTTAACGAAGCGCCAGTGACGATACCATTAAGAGTACCCCAAGGGTTTATGTACACACACCACGACGCACTCATGTGCAACAGAGCAGTCTAGCTTTTTTTTCTGTGCTAAACGTCTCCAAGTTTTACAGCCATGTTCGACATTACGGTCACCACAAAAACATAGCTTATAGGTAATAACGCGCGAAACAGACAACTCTTCTGGAACGACACATCGCATAAGAGGACATCTCGCACAAAATCGGCACGCACAAGCAGGGTCAGAGATGGGTCAATGAAGTAAGTTACAAACTTTTAAGGTTTATCGCAACGTGCAAGATAACCGCTCCACTTCGCACTTGAAGTCTAACCACCCACCTCTAAATGTCTTGGGAACTTTTTGATGGCTATAGAAGAAATAAAGACAACCATGAAAGTTTCCGAGGCAAAGGTCAACATGAAAAATGCGCTTAAATACAAAGCAGCAACCCGAAATTATAACACCATAATGATAGTGGAGACGGCAGTGCACATAACTATAACAGCTCTTGCAACCGATTGACGGTGCTTTCCTGGAGTGCGTGGGCAATATTCCTCGCGGTCACTTGCGCTGCTCGGTAAAGAAGTGGACATGACGAACGGACGTTAGACTATTGGCGCCGGTACGTAGTTCTTCTGTAACCATGCTCATCTTGTCTGCGCGGTGTTCGATAGCTATCGAACTGATCTGCCCCGTGATACACATACGACAGACTCTAATCACACAGAGAACACAGACAATGGCGAACGCTTGAAGACAAATACCTGACTGTACAAAAGGTGCCACCTGGGATCAGACGGCATGCCCGTATTTGCTGTTAATACTATAAGATTACGGCACCACATCACATACAGGCGTCGACACTTCTCCAGGACGTTTCGACTGCGTGGTCAGCAATCTTCCGTCCAAAATCCGAAAGCCAAAGCGTTTGAAGTGGAGAAGAACTGATGCGCATGTGATTCGGCGGATACGGTGAGTTTAATGAGTCTGCATTGTAGTGCTTAACGGCGACGAAAAAAATCTTTCGAAGTATTTCACGTTGACTACCAATGATAGCTGCCAGTCGTAGTGTCAAGGAACTGGTGTTATTTTGATTGGGGCTTTGCGGCTGAATTCCACACACTTCCATAGCCACCCTAACTGTGAAGAAAGTGTTATAGTAATACCTACGCTGCCATTTGCAATTAAATTTATTTTTCTCTTGTTTCTGGGTTAACAACAAACACACATAGAAAAAAAGGCGACTCTTCCGTCGATCCAAGGTAGCACATCTAAGCACCGGAAGTGTTGTTGTGTACAACACGATATAGACACAAGCCACGATGACGACCTAAAGTTGCTAGTTTTCAGACACTCCCATTCAGTCATAATATATCGCCACACGAAAAAGACGGCTGAACACTCACAACGAATAAATTTTCTTACATTTTAACGCATAAGGCACAACTTAGGAGGTCGAACGGAGTCAATAGGCAACACGTCTGTTGTGGTCTATCTTTGCAGAAAGACAACACTCTCTCTGCAAAGCTTTCTGCTCACTCACAACAGCGCAAACGTGTTCTGTATGCAAATACGCACTAGGCAAAGTAAAACAAGACGCCAAGTGTATTTAATAGAGCTCAAAATACATAAATGAAAATTTTTGACCACGGAGGATCAGTTATTGGCTAGAAATATAGCGATGACAGCATGCCTTTCTATTATGAATTCTTTATTACCATCACAGTCCCTTTTCAACTATACAGCTATATGAAACTATTGCGCGCGGCATACTACAGTTCTGTTTTTGGATTCTGTGAGTGGAGCCTGCGTAAACAAGTTTCCGAGCTTTTGTGTCGCTGCACGCAAGCAACGTCTACCAGCATAAACTTTAAAGCTAGGAAACGGCAGCACTTCCGGAGATAAGTCCTATAAAGTTCGGTGCTGTGCGCGCATCAGCTAGATGCCGGTGCCAAGCCGTGAGCTGTAAGGCAAAAGGAGGCATTCCTGGCTGGGACAAAAATTTCGCCAAAAATATAGCGTGGGGCCAAGCTGCCATCTGTTGGAAGAACGAGTTTCATGAAAGACTTGTCGACGACGTTGTTGCATTCGCGGAGGCATATAGGCGATGCTCGTTGCACTGAATAAGCGTAGTGAGCTAAAAAAAAAGGGTATTAAGAGGGAAATGTGACCACCTATTGGATTCTTGGAACAAGCGCTTCCGGAGTTCAGCGTTTGTTCAATGCTTTTAGCACGGCTCATTTCGTAATGGCAGCGCTCAGCAGTATAGAGCGGCTACACAAAATCACGCTTAAATCATGGCTCACAAAAGGTGGGTACACTATAGCGATGAACTGCGTTTTCCTAGGGCTAAGTTTCTGCTGAAGACAACTGTTACCGTGTTGTCACGTGTGCATCATCTTGAGCGGTTTCTTCTTCACACTGTCGGACAAGTACCAGTGTATTGTACTAAAGTATGAAGTCATAAATGTCGCTGAAGTCTAGGGCCAGAAAGTGGTGCCAAAGCGACCCAGAATTTTGAACGACGCTTTCAAAGGCTGTCACTGTGCTAGGACCAATCCGCTCCGCCTGAATATATTTTCAGCCGTCTGCTGGATAAGCTGGAGAGGAATAGGAAGAACCTCCAGAGCACCTGAAGAAGGAACAGAGTGTCTTCCGTAATCATCTGTTTTAAAATAGAGCCGACATTCGAGAATACATAAACATTCTAAAGGAAGCGTTCAGTTCGCCTTGAACGTTATCAAATGCTGCGCGCTTGATGAAAACTTTTCTTCACTATAGGCCCCCAAAATAGTGAAAGCCTCAAAACTACCAGATGACATATAGAAAAGTAATGTAGAACTGTCGTCTGTCGTATTCTACTTTTCCTGTGTACGTCTTGTCGTTTGCGCAACGCCATCCCAAGAAAGACATACAGAAAACATGACTAAAAAGGTGGCGTGTCGCTGATCGTATGACATGAAAAAACTGAAATAAATCGGTCGCAGCGTCGTTATACGGCTACATGACATGATATTTTTTTTCTCTGTTCTGCACTAAATCTGAAAACAGAATTTCGCTCCGAACAACGTCCACGCCATCATTTGCGCAACTGTGCCAGTTCGTGCGTGTAATGTGCATATCTTTAACATGAAGCGCTCCCGTTGGCCAAATTGTGCTGTCGGCGTTTGACGCGTCTATGACAGTCCAGATTTCAAGGTATACATTTGAGCCAAGCGACTTTATGACAGTGCGATAGCAGCTATTTTCTAACCTTCACCAGGTGACCAACCTGAAACCCTGCATACCGCGTAACAGCCACAGCTCGATGCGTTCGGTTAAACAGAACGTATATGAAAGCTTGTACCAGGGTATTGTACGATAATCCAGAGCTGTTTGAGAACAAAGTAAAGAGAACAGCATTATCCGACATAAACAATAACTAATCATGTCGAGCGAACAGTGCCATCCACGACAACCGCGGTGGAGCCTGCTTTAGACATATTTCCGTTCCTTCAACAAGGCTCACACAGCTCAAACAGGCTTCGACACTTTTACTAACCATGAGCACCTGCCAGATATGCACATCAGCCAATGTCCCTCCCTGAGAACGATATGTGTACGGTAGGACAGAGCTCGGTGACCATCAACACGAAAACAATAGCAACGAAAAAAGATTCTCTTGCTCCTCAACCAAGCAAAATTTTATTACAAAAAAAGCAAATAAAAAACCAAAGCGCAACAAAAGGCTGCTCTGGCCGAAAACAAAACAGAACAAAAGGAATCGTGGTGTAAGAGGATTTATTGTAATGCCTTCTTTTATTACGAAAAACAATGGTTTCATTAATTCACATTGTTTTCAGTCTTTCCTCCCGTCACTGCAGCTTGCATCTGTAAAGTTGTAATGCACTTCACTGTTTCTCTCGCGTTGCACAGCAACAAAGGAGGCTTTCAATAACGGAAAAAAACAATAAAAAGAATATATTCACTTGATGTCCTAGATTGGTGGCCCACATTAGCCATTTGATGGCCAATAGCGTTTGTCGTTTGAATATAAGCATTTATATGTCTTGTTTTCTTTTGCGCTGGTCAAGTATGAAGCCTGTTGCGCCAACAGTATAGCTATGATTAGAGTTTTTCATGCATTCAAAGGGACACTTCGTAATACACTCTAGTGTGCCCGCCCTTGAACATACGCTAGTAACCAACTGTCCAATAGCGCCAGAAATCAACTCATCGCGCCCTCTCTTGACGAAACTTGGAACGCAGTGCGGCAAGGCGCATCCTGCATGGATAACCTTTTCATTCTACAGAGTGCGTCCACTTCTTTCACATTACTCTACATAGCTGCCAGACTCCGCCGAAATAGTTGCAGGCATTCTGTCTAAAATACAAAACAAAATGCACACCATAGACTCGACACCTGCAAGACCACCAATGCACCATCCATGACAAAAAGAATCTGCGTCCCCATTCAAAAAGTTCTTTGCAAACGTAACCCTAGTGAGGTCAATGAAGAGTCTACAGAATGTAAATGAATGCTTTTACAAACTTTTCTTTCAATATATTTGTGTGGCTGCTAAAATGCTCTTAGCAAAAGTCTAGCTGAGTCAGTGGAAAGTCTACAGAACGCGGATGAACACTTTTACAAAATTTAGTTTGCATGTACTTGTGTTACTGCTGAAACATTCGTAACAAAGGTCTTGTCAATCCAGCAGAAAGTGTATAGAATTAAGATCACCGCTTTTACAAAACTCTCTTTGGGTTTGTCTGTATTGCTGCAGAAGTGGAAAATATTCTTAGAAAAGGAAAAAAAAAGAAGAAAATCGCAGAGGCGTTTGTAACAAGAAAAATAAAATAAGAAGCAATGCATGGGGAGCTTCTAAGAAGCCTAACGCAAATAAGCCATTGCGATCATGACTTGCCTTCAAAAAATGAAAAGTACTAACGAAGCTCCTCGCAAATCAGACACAAGATCAGTACCTAGCACTATAGTCTTGAACAAAAGGATTCAGAGCAAGTGAAACTAGGTACAGTCGAATAATCGAACTTTTTCAAGTAAGATTAAAAAGAATAATGCACTTTAGCTTTGGGAACATATGTAAATATAGTAGATAATGAAAACACTTTTAAAAAGCACTCAAAAAATGAAAAATGACCGAGAAAAGTACTTCCTTGTCATAGAGAGCAAGTCCAAAAAAAGCTCTAAAAAGAATCAGTCAAAGAATCAGTCAAATGGACCAAAACTTTTCCGAAAGTGTTGACAGTGTAATGTGGGTATGCTAAAACAAAGTTCCGACTTCTTAAAGTCTGTTTCCTTTTTGTTGTTGTTGATATAAATGCAGTTACTATGCATACAGTGCCTTCCTATTTTTGGAAACAGAAGCACTTGCCTCAAGTTCTTTGATCACACCTGTTGCACTATACAGCACAAGTTAATAATGACAAACTATCCAACAAAGCGTAAACTTTGACGACGCATAATGATTGCACAATGTAAGCCAACATTGTCCACAAAAAACTCGGCACCCTATCAGAGAGGTGCGCTGAAGCTTTAATAGCCTTGGAACAGCTCAATAAAAGTTAAGGTCGTATGACAAAAAAAAAGAATACAATATATATGCTATGTGTCAGCTTAGCTGTTCCAGACAGGCACGGTCGCTACTGTCATTGCGTCATGATGTACAGCCAAGAATATAGAAGGTCGCACGCTGAGCCCTTATTTTTCTGCAGGTCCAAAAAAAAAACACTTTCTAAAGGGACGTTCTGAGGAAGGCGTAATGGTCCGCGGAGCTTTGCTAAGATCTTAATTTGACGGCACAAACCTATTTGACATCGTTGCCTACCTAGGTATTTTCGCAGCGACCCAAAACTTCTGCATGCTGTCTTTGAGGGCATTTTTGATGCCACATTCAATCACAAGTAATAATTATTTACGACTATTATTCTTAGTTCGCGCGCTTGCGAGCGTCAGCGTTAGATGTCCCGAGATAGATGCTGATGACACTGGAAGATGCGATAGCTGATAATCGAACCAAGTAGACGAGACGTTGTAATCGGGACAACATAATGAGGCTGTCGATTCTGCAAATCTGCGGACCGTTCACGCATTCCCAGAGCCGGCCATCGTATACAAAAAAAAAAAGAAATGCATTGCTACAAATAAATTACAAATTCTTCAAAAAGTAGCGTCATCGCTGCAGTACATGATGCTGGCATCATTCCTGGTACACAGTAAATGCAGTAAAGGAAAAGCAAAAATAAAAATAACCAGTTCGTCTCCACAAATGTTCGATATGTGGCAGAGCTACCTCCGACATGCTTGATGTCTATACAGCTGAAGCTCGTTATTACGAAGTTGAAGGAGCTCGGCGATTACTTCGTTATAGCCGTGGCTTCGCTATAGCCGGTGTTGACCGAGCGTCCAATGGGAATCGTCGTCATTCCTTCGTTATATGCATTATTTCGTTATAACGAGGTTAAGCTGTATACCATTCCTTCTATTTTGTTCCTACGCGAGCATTGTTGGAAGCATTGGTACTGAAAGACATTCGGAACGTCTCCGCGATACTTTTTTTTTCTTCGGCCAACTTAATGTTTTAATTATAAAAATATATACGTGCATATATGCTCACGAGCATGCCGCTTTATGTACACACATGTTTCTACCTACACACGCACACACACATATATGTATATATTTATATGGTCTACCTCGTTGTCACAGGTCACCCGTTTCGGAGTGTGGCACGGAGCTCATAGTAAAAGCAGGAATCGGAGATTTCATTTCCTTGTTTTTTTTTTTTACAAGTAAGCTAAACTGTTGGGGCCATTGAGTCGTGGCAAAATACCACTCGGTAAAATTTAATTCCGCAGGACTGAGTGCTTTTAAGGCTGACCTGCCCTGAAAGGTGTATACGGTGCAGATATAACAAATTAAATTTTAAGGAAACTTTGATATTTATGATCAACAGCATTCCTGATACACTGACCAAAGAATTGCGCAAAATTTCGCAGCCTTGTCTCTAAGAAAGACGAAAGAAACTTGGGCGATGCTTAAGCTACCCTTGAGAGTACGATGAGGTAGCATTAGAGATCCTTCCCGCTCAAGTACTCGTTCTCTTTCATAGACTCATAGATGGTGGGAGTCCTGGCGCAGTGGTTATGCGATGTGCCACCATCACCCCGCAGGTGTCTGTTCCAAACGCAGCGGCCGATGCGGATTGTGAGACCCAGGTTGCCTGTCCCGAGTTCCGGTACATTTTTTTCACAGGCTGTCTACTTCTCGACCATTGAGGTGGTGGGCAATGCCGCGGTGGGCAGGTGGTAATTTCATTGAATTTATTTGAATTAATTTCATTGCCCCCTGCCATGGTCGGCAGGTTGCGCGCGACCTTCGGGCTGCCAATGGCTTTTTTAATGCGTTCGCATCTAAAAATAAGAAGTCGATCGTTAATTTACTCAATCTGCATTTAAGTAATTCCATCGTAACACGCTTTCTTGTTAGGTCTTTATGTCGTAGGCTTGCCAAGGCCTAACACCAATCCTTCCAGACATAAATTTCTAAAAACTTGCGTGTCTGTGACCCCGACGATTTGGTGGTGCCTAAGAAGCCCACCGTCGACTATAGTTCGAAACTAGGGAGAAAAAAAAAGCAGATGCATTGTAGGTATCACTGTGATAAAGGGGATGGTGAAAATTTATGAAACAAAGCAAGGCACCTATTCAGAGAAATGTTTAGGTGATTTTACTGGCCTCCTCGTCAAAACATATGTCTGAAAACCGACAATGGCTGCCGGTACGGGAGATCGTTCCTTCCAGAAATGGTTTGTAAGATTTAAGTTTTCCGTAAACTGGGACTAATTGATGTATAATGAATATGCGGGACTATTCCTAAGATATTCTATCGGCACTAGGTTTCCACGACTAAATGGGGTGAAATCGTATGAGCTCCGTGCCACTTACGCCAAAAGCACCGAAAACTGTCGTGGTCGAAACCAGGGAACGGTAACAACGAGCCATTGCTTTTGCATTTTAAATTTTTTTGGTAAAAGCTAACAGCGTCCATAATAGTTGCTTGTTATTTTTTGCCATCCATTGTATCTTTTCGTCTACTTTCGACATGTTTGGACATTGTTTCAATTCTTTCTTTTTTTGCTTGTTTGCGATCGGGGTTGAAATAGCGTACGATGACGTCCTGCTAGCGGTTGCTCCAGTGTGATAGTGTCAACGACGATGACGTCATTCGACAGCCGCTGCCCCCGCCAGGTTGGTAGGAATGGGCGGTTGATGAAAACAAAGGGCCCGAGCTGCGCCTAGACGTCCTTCGGCTTCTCGGAGGCCACCACTACCAGCAGCTTTTGTAAAAACATGGTCGCATGGTCTGCAAAAAAAGAAAAGCAAAAAAAAACGAAGACAATCATAAGACGAGAGAGGCAATGATATCTGTTGGCTTGGCGTTTACACGTTTGAACGAGCAACTTTGTATGCTGGAATTGCATACAAATGCAATTGCATATATGCTGGAATTGCCGAAGAATTGCCTGCTTGGGCCAAGCAGTGGCCTGCAATATTCTGAAAGAAAGAACCCTCCAGAAATAGCTCTAGTTGGCTGAAGGCCTGTTACTTTTCAGACATAACTCGTAATGTAAATGCTAGCTTATAATTAGGTTACTGTTTCCAAACATACAAGCTTTGAGTGAAATAAATCTTCCTCGACTGAAACTTGCAGGTATCAAGCTTGTGTATGAAAACTTATAGACCTTCAGCGAACTGTTCGGCAAATGCAGCATCGTGTTCGAAAGCACGTTAATATGACTAGGAAAGCAGACGAGGAGACATTTCCAAATTCGTACGTTCCGTTTCCAGTAGAGTGTGTTGGAGATGCAGAAAAACAAACGACCCGGATAATTTAATAACGTTCGAGATCAGCTATTTGGAGGAAGAGGCTTAACACGTAGACTTTTTATGTGTCGGGTCTTCACTGAATGCCTTTGGCTAATTACTGTATTTGCATCAGCAAAATAGTGAAAAACAAGCACAGGTCGGTCTTATGCATTTTGTGGGTAATCAGAGAAATCACACGCAAGATGTCTTTGAACGTCCCTCCCATGAGCGGTCCATGGAAGCGCTCGGTGAAGTTAACGGATATTAGACTTTTTCCTTACCGAAAGCGCCTTGGATCCATCGTGGCTTGTTCTTCCAGTAGACGAAGACGAAGTACACAGGCGCTCCTGTGGCAATGATCAGGGCTCCGAATCCTATGGAACGGGAAGACAAGCATGACATCATAAAGACGGTTGAGAAGCACCGTCGATTTTTGAATTCGGCAGTGACTAAACATGGCGAGACCTGTCATTTCCGTCACTTCCGCTATTACATGCACGGCCGTTTGCTAAACGCACGCACAATTTGCACTCCATGAAAGATACAGTCTGCACACTGTTGTTCCGATATCACGTCGCTGGGACATTGAGGCTTTTGTATCGAAAGATGGCGCGCATATCTATTAGTTAAACGTGCTAACGGGCACTATGGGCGCGGCGTTAATCGCGAGGACCGAGTGAAAATAATACGCCTCAAAATGGCCGCACTGACCATGTCTTATCTAAATTTTCATTAAAAACGCTTACCTGCGGAATATATGCTGCTGAACATCGTTATAATGAAGTTAAAGGGCCCGGCTATTACTTGGTTATAGCCGTAACTCTGTTACAGTCCGTGTTCACCGAGTTTCAGAGGGGAATCGGCCTTATTTCGTTATATCCAATATTTCGTTATAAACCGTTTCGTTATAACGAGGTTCGACTGTATCTCTGCAGGGTGCAGAAACAGCGGGTGGAATAGGGTGGCAAGGGTTTGCAGGTAAAAATGATGGGGCAAGTTCCGAAGCTTCGTATTACCAGAGAGTTGTTACATTTTTAACCTACGCGCATAAAACCTTAACCACACACTGTCGCACAAAGTTCATCGCCGCATCGGTTAACGCCGTTATTAAGCGTTTTTCTTAAACGCGCATTGGCCAGCAGGCTGACAGAAAGAGGCGTCCGCGAATGGGCACACTCACCAGTCTGCACGGGCTCCGCAATCATGGGAACAATGGTGATGAAGACAGTGGCGATCAGGTAGATGATTGGCCAGATAAGGTTCACCTGCAAAATAGGGAAGAAAGCAAGTGGTGTAGTACTGAAGAATATTAATAATATTTAATTGGTTTTGTGGGAAAGGAAATGGCGCAGTATCTGTCTCATATATCGTCGGACACCTGAACCGCGCCGTAAGGGAAGGGTGAAGGAGGGAGTGAAAGGAGAAAGGAAGCGAGAGGTGCCGTAGTGGAGGGCTCCGGAATAATTTCGACCACCTGGGGATCTTGAACGTGCACTGACATCGCACAGCACACGGGCGCCTTAGCGTTTTTCCTCCATCGAAACGCTGCCGCCGCGGCCGGGTTGGAACCCGGGAACTCCGGATCAGTAGTCGAGCGCCCTAACCACTGAGCCACCGCGGCAGGGCGTACTGAAGAAGCATGTATACAAGCATGTATACAGTTTCTGTATGTGCCCATCTCTTAGAAACACCGTCAGAAGAGTCTCATCTCGAAGAGCATGGTACTCTGCCCGATTAGCGTCTGTCATTTATGCCTTTGCAGTTTGCATTCACGTGAAAAAGTGCCGCGACGTAATAAGCACAAAGGCAGTATTTTTTCGTTCGTGCCCATACACCTGCTGTTTCGGATCCCGTTGACACGCTGATGTCGCCTATACCGGTTTTCTAAACACGAACACACGCAAGAAAGACGCTACGCTATGCAACTTCTTAATTATTATTCGAAAAGTGTGCCACATACTGTTCGATGGGAGATGCGGCGCGTATGGACAAAGCTGCAAAGTCTCGGTTTTGTTTTCGCGAAAACAATAATGTTTTAAAGTGCTAATGGAGAAGGTAAGCCTATACACCAATTGGCCTCTGTATTGAAAACCCGATCAAGCTACGCATGGCAAGAGTGCAAGTTGTAAAGATACGACCGTGAAATCGGTTTCTGTTTCACGTTTTACCCATTTTACCTCGAGACGGCGGGAAATCATTCGGGCTGCAAACAACTGTGTGCGCGGATGTGTCGGTGTCGTCGGCGAGTTCCCTCGTGGATTACGTTGCCATCGAAATCCAACTTAATCGCCCACTTACGGTAAGTCTAGACGATTATTTTTTTATTCATTTGGCTTCCTAAACCGTTTAGAACAAAGCTGTGTGTGCAGAACAGATTATGTGCGCAGCGACAAACTTCTTATCCTCGTTTGTAAGCGGCGCTATAAGCAGCGGAAGCCATCGGGTTCTCGACTAATGCCGCTTGTGACTGTGCCGCCGTGTCTTTCCTAGCACGCGGAAAGGCAGTCGGTGCGAAACCCGTGATGATAAGGCGCTCCTCGCGAGCTGTCTACTGGCTATTTCGAGTTGTAAGGTAGATGCGTGGCGGCCAGAAATATCGCTTATCTCTTGAATGACGGCCGATATGGAACTATGCGTTAGTTAGCGCCGTGTGAGCTCGATATACTTGGCACTTCCGGAAACGCACACTCACGTCCTGAGGTGGATTACATTTACCTTTTTAATCTTTGCGTTATCGCCTGTCCGGACCATGGAATGCTGTTCATTGAGAGGTGTGCATTACTTGTTATGCGTAGACGCTCGTTCGGTGCGCGTCGTGGACAGCGACGTTTAACCATAGTTGCTTTGTAACGCTATAGACTGGAGCACGGGACGTTTGTCTCAAAGCTACAGTCAAGCGGCGCTGGAGGAAGGCTTACAGCGTCATGGTTGAATAAAAGTGCCGGCTCGAATGGCCGGCGTGTGCAAACACCGCGAAGAACCTACGAGCTGCATCCCGTCTCCCCTTTCGTTGCACACGCATGGATTCGCCCATCCCTGTTATCCGAGCCGTTGGCCGCCGCCGCTGGCCTGCGGGCACTTCGTTTTCAAAGCCAGTAAAGGTGGCCTCGACAAGAGATGGCTCACATTTCGTTCCGAGCGGCTCGTTCATGAATCCCGCTTACGCGTGCACAAACTTCTCCAGTTCCAATTGTGCGAGAGGCAGAGTATGCGTTTCTGATCTCAGACTGCTACATTACGAATACGCCAGTGCAACTGTGTAACCAGCGCAAGACAGTCTATAGAGAATGGTCATCGGAAGCTTTAGTAGACAGAGGTCTATGGGGAACTTGCGCTGAAGTTTGCGGTGCCGATTGCAGCGCCTTAACACACTGCCTAGCGAGAAGAGCAAGCAGTTCTGGGTAGTACTCTGAGTACTTTTCCGCGCCACCTTCAGGCGCTTATTGGCGTCAGCCTCTGCGCTCTGTCGAAGGCGCACGTGCCGTGCGTCAGCTATCTGGGCTACGCCGAGAGGAGCTAGGCAATGAATGCTGTCAGCCAAACGTGGCTATCTAATCACACAGAACGTGTTCTCGCGTTTGCAGCGGCCCAAGCGACTGACAAAAGCAGTTTTGAGTCACCGAATGGAACAATTGCAGTGCCACCTTGGCAGCGCAGGTTCCCCATAGACAAATGTCGGTAGCATTGCCAGACCATATACATATGGAATGTCTATAGACGGTCTGTAGACCAATGTCTACTGGACCAGTAGACTTTTATCTATGGACTGTCTATAGACAGAAATCTGCAGGAAGTGTATGGCCATAAGTCTATACATCGTCTATAGACTGTCTATAGACAAGTCTACTAAAAGCGTATGGCCATAAATGTATAGACTGTCTATAGACTAGTCTATGAAATTTCCCTATAAGAACTCTAGACTTCATAGACTAACGTGCATAGACGGTCTATGGACTGTCCAAAGAAATTTTTTAAGTCGTTCTTAAATTCTTTGCCGTTGGAAAATGCTCTTGTCCAGAATAGCTGGGCAATGGAGAGCATAAGGGACACCGACCTTGATGGGTCTCTTGAGGTTTGGCGCCTTCCAGCGGAAGTAGGGCAACGTGGCCACGGCGAGGCCGATGGCCAGCCACGTGGCGAAGCCGACGTAGGTGATCAGGGCGAAGATGTCGCTGCTGCAGAGGTACACCAACGACAGCAGGCACTGCGGAGGAATAATAGGCGTGGTTTAGAAAAGTTAACCCAGCAAACCGCGTGAATTAAGATGCCGGCTCTTCCGCATCGAGAGAAGACGACCGCAGCAGTATGAACCAGAGCAAAAATCACGAGAAAGCATCGCACGCTCTCTCTCGTGGTGACCACGCGACACAATCAACGGAAATTGTTTCGTTGATTAAATGACAGGTTTCGCTAGGAACTTCCGTCCAGTCCGAAAAAAAAATTACGCGATTGCACTGAAGTCTGATTAATAGCGGAAATGCGAAAGCTTTTCCATGTTTTCTCTCTCTCTCTCTCCACTTCTCACAATTTTTTATTTTTATTGTTTAAAATTTTGTTATATTTATCTTTATTTATTTTTCGTTTTTTTTCTTGGTTTTTATCCCATTCTTATGTTATGCAAGCCTTCTCGTTTTTCTTCGAATAAGTCACAGAAAATCTGCTTCAGACACAGCATTTATTTTCATTAATGAAATTTAATTACTGGGCTAATTGCAGTTCACCCAAACGTTTGCCATTTCAAGATCTGCTCACGCACTACCTATACCTAACGCAATCAAACTTTTTCACGTTTATCTGCACATAGCGACATAATCGTGCGGAGAAAATTTGCGGACACTTTTTGCTGACGCTACATAACCATGTAATGCTTTCGCATTAATAAAAAGTTCAGAAGACACTTAAGCTCCGCCTTAACGGTATGCCGAGCAAGTGTTAAGAGTTTAATGCCCATATATGCGGAAATAGTCATTATAGACATTAAAAGATCCCCGGGGGTCCTCGTACCACTCTTGGCGCCATGGTGCACTGCCCTGCGATGGCAGGTACTGCCATCGGTGGGGCTTTTGAGACTACAGTTGCTGTTCTCGAGTGACCTCTCGCGGTCAATCATTAATTTAACGGCCACCTGTCACGGTGGTCACTTTGCTCACAACCCGTTGGGAAGGTTGCGATGACACCACCAAGTCACGTGACCTAGGTGGCCAGCATAGGTTGCTTCTCGCTCACAAGGTTGGCGACGCCGTCTTTTGGGCAGAACGGAAGTTTTAACGTTGGCGACTTGTGAAGAATTGAGCGCGCAATGCAGGCCTGTAGTAACCTGCAGGCTTCTTCTTCGCAGTGGAGTTTCAAATGCGAAGACACAGTGTGGATTAATTTCTACCACCTTTGAGGCTCTTTCGACAAGCCCCAGAACGTCAGTGCTCGGGAATTTCGCCTATGTTGAAATGCATGCCTTCGCAAACAAATTAAACTCGCCCCATCGCGAATAGCAGCAGCATGTCGCAGCCGCTGACTGACCGCAGCGGATAACAGTGGGTTAGAACTTCGTGTGATCTTGTTCTTAAATACAGGGGCAGCTTTATGGACAAGTTTTGGAGGCGTCAGATTTGGAATTGGGAGGGACTGATTATCAGAATATATTTATTGATCCTGTTTTCGTCGAAAAAAATGGTGTCCCTCCTTCCATGAGGCTTTCCTATAGAGGGTTTCTTGTTAGCAGTAGGGAATGCTCCTCTTCCCCGCTTAAATCCGCCTTTGATTAAGTATGTGCCTACTGCACACAGTTAGCCGCTCCGAGGAAGCTCCCAACTTCGAGGAATGCTTCTTTTGCTGCGCGAAGTAAAGGCACCCGTGGAATACTGTCCAACGTCGTTACAACGAAACGGTTTATAACTAATGTATACAACCAATGAATGCGGATTTTCCTTGGAAGATCGGTCAACACGGACTATAACGAAGCTGCGGATATAACGAAGAAATCGACGGGCCCTTTCAACTTCGTTATAGCGAGGTTCAACTGTGTTTTTATAAATGTAAATATTTCCACAGCAGTGCGCCAAGACGCTGTAAACTCACCATAGCAAGGACAGCAGGAGATGGCGTCAGTCGGTTTATGGAGATCATGCACAGAAGTCGGGGCATTTGGCCCTGCTCAGCACCAGCATAGAAGAGGCTGGGAAAAAAAAAACATGGATATTTTACTCCAGTGTTGTGGTTGATTAAGGGCCAGAATCAGGCTAAAATCGCGGCCCATCAAAAAGCAATCAGCCAGGCCCCTAGCAGCACATGACATTGGCCCAATATTGGGAATATATCGGTAAGGTTTGTTCTTTACCGGACCCGTTTTGTCAATATGTTTCCAACATTGGACCAATGTCTCGTGCTGTTTGGGTGCCACCGAAGCAATGCAGAGGGCGCATTACGGAGGGATTGGTGAGCATAGAAAAACAAACAGCCCGCCGAACTTGGGCGATATGCCTGTAATAGGATGCTGAGCGCCATGAAAGATCACCGTGAAAGATATATGGATGATGTCTCTGCGATGGAGATGATAAGAAGCACAGGAATTTACACGATACGCCCGTGAACCGGCATAGAAGGAAGGAGCTCTGCTGCAACAGGCACTGTATCTTCTCGCAACGCGGGCACAAAAAGCTTCTAGTCCCTTTTTTGTACTGATTTCAGTACTTCGAAACTTCGCGCGTTACTTGCCTAAAAAGTACAATCCCGAGAAGGAACCTCATTGGCGCCACGAAAACCCGCTTCTCACTCTCTCTCACTGCATCTTTGTACGTTGCAATTGGCTTCCGCTTTTTATCGCCAGATGGCGACACCATGCAGCCCGCCGACGGCGGTGGACTAACGATGCCTCCGCCATCTGGCGACTGCCATCGAAAACTACTTTCGCGGAGGAGGCGCACAGGCGTTTTCGAGCTCGTTTTACTGCGTAAATCGTGTAGCAGCGTCATCATCGACTCGTATCGATTTGGGAGCGCCATCTCACCACCTGTCACGGTTGCGCCAGACGCGTTTGTACCGAAACACCGCTCAGGATGAGAATGCGTTGGCGGCGTACACACGGCACATCTTGCGCGCCGGCAGCGGTGCCAGGTGCGCGACGCGCAGAGCCTGGGACGGTAATCGATCAGTATTTTGAAAGCGGGGAACTGCGCATCTGCGTTGCTTTTCTTTTTATTCCTCTCTCTTTACTTCCTTCCTGCTCCCTTCACGGCGCTAGCTGGGCGAGGAATTTCTACGATGGAAGCGACTCCCCTAGCTAAGAGAAAAATTTAAAAAGTTTTGTATATTATCCCCATACATCCCTGTATACGCTGTACATGCCCCTGTTAGTTTGTTATGAGTTTGACTTAGTTTTACAGGGAGCAACACGTACAACTGGAAACAAGAACAGCACTAATTACTCTGGCGTCAGCAGTTATTGCTTCTTTTATGAACTTTACCTCACAAGGAATTCCCGCTCAATTTTACAGGTTGCAAGACAAAAGCAGTCGTTTTAATTATCAAGGTACAGTCATCAGCAAGTCACCACCAGTAGATAGATAGGGCTGCACTGTACAGAGGGGCATAGAGCAACTCCGATCTGTGACGTAAAGACCAGGTCGCTCTATTGTCTCCAGCCGGAGGTAGCAGTTGGGGAGTAGGGCACATACGAATCAGTGATAGGAATGCATGTAATATAAAAATTTCAGAGTAGTTTTCCGAGTTACACCTAGATGGGGGCACCAGGCTTGAGCGTGGACCATAGAAACTGACGTCAACAAAACTTTCCAAATTTATTTTCTCTTTTCACAGCGCACCTAGGAAGGTGGCCGTTATGTAACGGCTGGCTAATGCTTATAAGAACAAACATAAAAAGTATGGAACGTCACTTTGAAGCTGTCATCTCTTTAAAGCATCGCGCACATGTCTGTTATCATGCCGCACATACCTCCCACAACGTCAAGGTCAGTTAGCTGGTTGTTTCTCTCGGAATCGCGCAAGCTTGACGTGCAGTCCGACATGCAGCTGCATGTGCGCTACATTTGCTTGCACATTAGGTGGCCTAACTAGGCAGTCTGGACGGCGCCAGATGGGAGGCTGTTTTCGAACAGCATGACAAGTGAACCACGCACCGTAGCATATGACGGCGTGGACGATATACCCCGACGCCGGAGCCCCCCCCCCCCCCCCCTATATCAGTAAACAGGGTCCCAGTAAATGCTGCCTGTTTAAGCACTGTAAGTTTGCAGGTTTTATGCACTGTGTGTCCTTGTGATGTAACTGTGTTCCCAAAGGACATTAGTCTAAAAATAACCTAAACGGAAGTCTGTTAAGGCGCTGATCCGGCTAATCATAATTCCCAGATAAGGGAATCAACAGCCTATCAGACTTTATATTTGAAACATTTCTTGTTAAACTAATTTCCTGTTAGTTATAGACAAGCAAATAGGCTATTATTTTGACGATTAGAAATCACGTGACGGCTCGCCGTGGGCGTAATACACATTATGCAGAAAACTCCCCACGACTGCTTCAAGAACAAACAAATTGGCCAGGTTGGCCGTAATAAAGGGACACCGGGGAAAGGTTTAAGTTGATCCATATTGTTCGGTTACTGGGCTGTTCTGAGGACACTGTTGTCCCATTGGAGGGCGAATGGTTTGAGAGTTTTCTGGGGCCTGGAAAGGCAAGTGAACTATATGCATACATGGTTGACACCGCCGTCACATGCGCCTGTGAGGCGACCTCACATTTAATGAAGTAATAAGAGTTTGTATTGTACGTGGTGAGACGTGAGGGACCTAAAAATGCGTCACGCTAAGCTTATCGGTACACAGGATAAGGCAATGCAATAATATTGCATATGAAGGTTCGTTAATTCATAACTTTAATCCTGAAACATAGCTTTTCGAATATTAGCAGCCATATTTCCCTAAACTGGTCTTCAAATGAGCACCTTTCTTTGGGTACCGTCGTTTTGTGTGCTGAATAAGACCGAACTGATGATGTTCTAGGAATTATTTTCTTACAAAAGCTGGAAGATAAGGGTTTGGACTATAAAGACATTTAAATTTCTTCCGAGAATGTTCGCCGATATTAGGAGACATCAGTGATTATTGTCGACCGGAAGCTTTTCGTGTCATTTCAAGCAGTGCTCAAGTTATCCTTCCAAAGACTGAAACAGAAACGTCTCCAGACATTCTGGAAGCTCTCGGATAGGGCACTTGGAGAAGATAGGGTTTGCTTTACATAAGGAAATTTTATGTATAAGAGTGAACTTCGCATTTAGTCGAGTTTGACACCACTGTAGGGCTTTTTACTTAGTTGCATGTTAAAGTTATGTTGGAAACCTACTCCGCTGCCAGCTACTCTTCTTTTTATGCAATCAAGTCGCAGCGATGTGAAAACGTGGCACCGGAACTGCGGGAACACGACTTAGAAAACAGTACAAATCCCGCACAGGGCCCGATATGAGAAACAAGCCCCATAAAAGCTCCATAACGGAAGAAATAGGTTCAAGAATGATATGACTCACCGGGATGACGTGAAAAGGATTCCGTTGACGCCACCGAACGTGGAGAGGGCGACAAAGACGGGCACGATCCATGCCATGTATCCGTACAGCTTTTCGGCGAAGGTCTGCGAAGCAACGAAGCGAAATTGGAGTGATCGCTCGACCTCTGAAGAGATTCTTGCGAGGGTGCTCAACTTAGCTTCAACAGCAATGGTGACATTTCGACACGTTGGCACGGAATTAAAAGAAAACTCGCCAGCGATGTGACAGCACCTGAAGGCCACGTTGCAAGCTAACTTCTTAATCGTTTGTTAACCTGAGGGCGAACTACTCAAGAATGTGTTATACCGCCCTTCAACTAATCCGCTCCTCGCTGAAGATTTCATTAACTTGTACTGCGCAACTTAGCTGAGGCGACACATGCTGCATTGGGCCTTTGTGCTGCGCCTGTTTTGGTGTTGGAACGGCTACACAGGATCTTGCGCTCTATTTAAGCCACCTTTTACGAGGTGGATCAGTAGTTCGGTATTAATAGTTAGGCGAGAAGATTCTGCTGCAAAATACGTAAATACATATAAAGGATAGAATAAGAGTGAATTCTTTGGGTTCCTTTTGCGCCAGTACCTTTTTGCCACATATGCACCAGGTGCACTAAAAACAAAACTTCTTTCTATAGTTATTGCCTTTATAGTATTCCTATTTTCCTTTGCGTGTTCACTTTGCCTTCAGCCACATGAATAGACGTCAGTCCTTCTAAATGGCTTCCATGTGACGAAGCGCACTGTGCATATACCGCTTAATAACCTCTCAGTTCGAGCACAGCCACGCACTCAAAGTTGTAACAGGTCCAAGATACGGCTCGAAACCTTTCCTATTTGTTCGCAGAAGCCTATTATAAATTCAATGAGTCCATTCAGCCTTGCACAAACCGTTTGGTTCGAAGATGCTGCGGAACATTCGAGCGTGCAGCGCAACAGGGCGCGCGAAAGCTCTCACGGGGAAGGTCGGAGTAATTAGATAAGATCAATTAACGAGCGCGGGCACCCGCCGCCATTTTGGTTCGGTGACGCACACTGGCGCCATTACGAAAGGTAGAGCATTTTTCGCGGGCGAAGCTGCAGCGCAAAAAATGTTTCCAGGCATCGAATACTTCTGAGAGGAGTAAATTTACTATTTAAAGAGCTTCTGTTCGTACCTAATTACTCCATGTATAGTGAATCAAAACGAAAAGCCCTAGAAGCAAAACGGCACCTTCGGTGTGAACAATGGCGCTAGTATCGATTGGGTCCACAGGAGTGTTTTGCGGACTACAGGGATGGATAATAAGATATCATCAGAAAATCAACAGGAAATCAACAGCCGTAATCAACAGGAAATCAACAGCCGTAATCAACAGGATATCAACAAGACAACATCAGCTGAAGAAAAACAAGCTTCGGCTCTACTCATGATGTGGCTGCTGTTGATGACAATGGGATGACACTGATGATAATGACAGATAAAACAATGATGCTCCGGACATTCCCACAGAGAATGCAATCAGGGTGTGCGAGCAACACCTACCACGGCGACGGCCTCTGCGCCCAGTACCTCCTGCACGGACAGCGTGGTGTGGAAGGCGACGATGCTGAACGTGTACACCACCATGACCAGGACGCACGAGATGAAGATGGCCAGCGGGAGGTTCCTGTACAAACATGGTGTCATTGCAGATGGTGCCGTAATGTAGGCATACCAAACAAGTGTTAGTAAACGCGATAATGCATCGGGATCGATACGCCTGGAGTAGCAGTTAGTAAGATTCAGTTAGGGATTGTAAAGTAAGAGCGTGATGACTGCAGAACGATAACAAAGTTCACATTAGAGTGACTCGTTGGAGACAACAGTTCTTATCAGGGGACAGCGCTGTTCACTCGAGAGTTGTCAATATGTATTGTAAGCTCTGTAAGCACACTGAAAAATAAGACAAACGCTGAGTACTGCAGTTGACCGGTCACCACGTCGTGTGCGAAGTGCCCACACTGTCGACAACTGGGTTCATCAATAACACTTCTGTTGGGCCTAGTTGGTGCATGGTGATACAGATGAACGATGTGCGTAAACTATTCGACGAACCGCATAAACGGGAGAAATACAAGGACTGGCGCAACTGTTAGAAGGACTTATAAGGAGTTATATGGACTTGTTCAAGAGTTATAAGGATAGTAATCGGGTCTGTCGGTTCCCAAGACATCTTAACGCATAAACAAATAATAGTGATAGCGTTTAATTCATCTTTAGTCAAATGATATAATGGTACTACCTCGACGGAAAAAAATGGGAACAACCCGGCGCCAACACGCCCCGCTGTTGGAATTTATTTTCAGCGCGCTTTTACCTGGGTGGTACGAAAAATACGTTAGAGTCGTCCTAGAATGCATCATGGACGAGTCTAGGGTCTTTTTGCTATCACCGAAGCAAAAGCGTGGCGAAAAGAAATTGAAGCAGCGGAGCGTGTTGGCGCCGGGCTGTTCGCGTTTCTTTCCATCGAGGTAGTACGGTTGCTACAGTTTATTTACAGCGCAAAAGTATCATTAGTAGCTGTGTGCTAGAAGCCGTTAGTAGCTGTGTGCTTGACTTTATCAGACCATAAATCAAGCAGCAGGCTGAAGAATTCTAAAGGCACTGACTAGCTGGCGGTGAAATTGATTAGCGTATTTATATTTTTGTTTGCGCTGGTGGTGTTAATCTTTGCTCTGTTACTTCGACCCACGTTCCTGCCTTCGTCTACTACAAACTATGAAACTTAAAGCCTGTCGCATCTCTATGCACGAGTTCATAGGCCGTAAAGGAGGGTCTGCGACTCTTAGAGCATTTGGCATCATGATCGTGCTGCACATCAAAAACCAGCCTATTCGCTGCAATAAGAAAAAAGAAAGCTCGTGTTAAGACACATTGATAACAGGAAGCATAGGGCTGCGCTTGGACTTTTCCAAGCGTAGCGATCATGTGACTAATATTATGCTAAATATCGTGCGCACCTTGAGTGGATAGACAGATTTATACAGGCCATAACTGATTCGTAGTCTCTTTATTTACTGTACCCATGCTCCCAATTTGTGTAGTGTTCCCTATGTTTTGAAATTTGATGTTCTAAATTTTACTAACATGTGTTTAGTTTTTAATGTATATGTCCACTCTTGCGATAGCCCCTGTATGGTCTGCAGTATGTACAAATAAATAAAAACAAATAAATAAAATAGTGACATAGGGATGACCGCATTCATAAAATGTTTCTGAAGATTAAGAACAAGCCTGAATATTCTTTTGTTTAACAATGCACAGCGGCACGTGTATATATATATATATATATATACACGTTAAGACAGAACACGACTACGCATTCAATGAAAAGCTGCGGGGAACCAATCAGGGTGGTTATATTTTATTTTATATACCAGCAGCATCAATAAGATCAATATCTTGTGGCAGCCAATCACGAATTAACATAGAGTACGGGTGCTCTTCACATAACACAAAAGGACGGTCCTATAGCAGGCACTTGCTGTGTAAGTTCAACAAGAGAAATAGCTTTCCTGACTGCGATTGGCGAGTACACAAAAGGAGACATTTAAAATTCTATTTAAGTTGAACTTTCTATTAGCACGGGCGAAACAACAGCAAATGCGTTTATTCCTTGCCGAAGTGCTCATTCCTACCTGTGAGGATCCTTGAGCTCTTCGATGACGAAGTTCAAGTAGTTCCTGGAAGTAAATAAAAATGTAAATTATTATGTCTCCAGAGAGCTACCAAAAAAAAATAGAGGGTATATGGGACGGGGGATATAATTACTTTCAGTAGCGGTGTTGGTCATTTAAATTTGCGACCTAGCAAGGTTTTATTTTCAAAGTCAGTAAAGATAATAGGATTTCATTTTTGATAGATGAGAACTGAAAAGATGTCTATAATAGAATCACTTTAGATGTCCCGTTTCTAAATACGGGCAAAAGAAGCGAATTAAATAAGAAAATCGCAAACCAGAAGAGTGCAAAGGTACATTTCAGCGAAATGCCGAGGCAGTGACACCGGTAGCTCGAGCGCTGTGCCGACTGATTTAAAGATAGGTTCTGGAGGAACACAACATGAAAAGTTCAGTTCAGGGAAAAGGCTGCACGCGAATGTAAGAGAGCTGAAAAGAGGGAGCGGGAAAGGGCACTCACCAGCCGTTATAAGCGAATAACCCTGAGTAGAAGGACAACGCTATCTTCGTGACGTCAGTCTCGGTGTTCTCAAAGTTGAAGTGCTCGGTCTTTCCTGCGGAGTGAAAGAAAAAAAAGAAAGGAAAAGAGAAAACACACGTGAGAACCACTTTGCAAAGCCACATCGGCTGGCTGTATGCGGTGTTGACAGGGTGTTAACTGACCTCCGATAGGTTGATACACTTAGCGCCACCCCGTGGCGGCCACCGGCGTTATCTACGAGGCTAGGCGCATGCGCAACATGAGCAGGAGAAAGGTGACGAACCGTGAGCACATCTACTTCTTTTCTGCTAATAGAACGCTTTAAAGTGCAAGGATAAAAAAAATATCTTCTCGGAGTGACGTTTCATATCGGGCGTATACATATGCCTTGTGGATCTGCCGCAGGTCACAATTTGAGTTTTCTTTGAGATAAACGCCGGAAAATGCAGTTTTATTGCGTAAAACTAAAAATGTGGTATTCTTTCGTGTGTGCACACGAAAGCCTTAGAAATTAGTACACTCTGTATTGTACGTCATACGCAGGTCACACGAAGGTCGGTCGAAGGTTATGCACGACGGTACAACTATGTTACAAGCACCAGCCCTTCACGTGTAGACTTTGCCGCAAGGGGCGCAGCCGTTGTCCTTGCTACAAATGAAACTTATTGTGTGGCTTCCAGTCGTTGCACTTGCCAACGTCCTGAAGCGCCTCAAGAATGTTCGCGGAAAAGACGACAGAAAAGCAGACACGTACACAATTCTGGCTCAAATACTTAGTCCCAAAAAAATGCCGATATTTATTGCGAAACGGGATGTGAAAACGCTGGTTCGCGCATACTGTAGTGTACCTGCTGCCAGATCAGAACACTGACCCAGCATTCCACGTTTACCGAAAGCTGAGTTCCGTAAAGGTTGGTTTATATAAAGCGAAGCTATACAGTGCATCCATATGAAGCTCGAAAGAAGACCCCTATGGGAGCCAATTCGTCCTGTCACTATGCGAGTCGGAGTGCATTATAAAGACAGAAGCGAAGACAATGTAGCCACCAAAACAAATGCTACTTAACTGTGCGAAGTGCCGCGAGAACGCTATAGATGAAGAAATATATGAATAGTAGCATAAAATGGTTTAGAGGGGGGCGGGTGTACGTCAACACTGGGAATATGAATAATGTGGGGCCGGGGAAATTAGCAGCTTATGCTTCGCTTTCATTTCTGCTTTCTTTTGCAAATTTAGGCATTTCTTTATGAGTATTGCAATCCATGCAAGGTACATAAGCAGGGCGAAAATAAAAAGGTTAAAGATTGTAACAAACAGAATTAACAAAGGTACACTGCATGTAACAGCCTCAACACAAACAGCGTATACATTGCGCAAATAATCAGCTTTAAACACCATGCAAGAGTGGAATTAGCCGGGCCAGTTGGTTCATGGCGCATAAATAACAGCGCAACAGACGGGACAATGTTTTGGTGAATTCCAATCGCAGGCCTGGAGCGGTCTGCACGCTCTGTGACAGAGCGCCTGAATCCGGCGCAGAGCGCGCGACCTGAAATTGCGATTGGAGTACACTTGCTCTGGCCAGAGCATGTAGGGCGCCGCTGAAAATGAACGTCACGCAAACTTCCGGTCGGATCCGCCGATTTCGGCGGAGCAGTCCCGACTGCTCCACGGAGCAATCTCGGCTCGGCAACCGCTCCCTGTCTACGATTGGAAGACTCGACCCGTGCCTCAGATCTGCGTTTGGAATACAGTTGCTCCGAAAAGAGCAGGAAACGTTGCTCCAGAAGTGCTCCAACTCTGCGATTGGAAGTCACCATTTGTGTTTCTTCCTTATTGCCCTGTCTGTCGCTCTGTTATTTATGCGTGAATTTTAAACACGGTAAACAAGCGGACGAAAGGCTGATTTGCACATGATGAAGAGAAGTTTGAGGATAGATGCAAACTTCTTAAAACTACGGCAGCTGTTATGAACGCTGCGAAAATTATATGCAAGCCAGCGACTAACAAGAAGTAATTTAAGAAGTCTCCACCGCCACACACCTTCCTATTTTAATCTCTCGCTGTCCGATGCATTCATCCCACGAGGAAAGTGAAATCGCTGCCTACATTTCGGAGTAACCTCGGGGTACGTCTGTCTGGCAAAAGCACGTACACCTACCCACGGGCAAATTGCTCACGTGTGGGCCCTTAATTTCGCTCAGCTTCCTACATCAAAACAGAAGAAGGGGTTAAGGAAGGCAGCTACTTTCAAAACAACCTGTTCCGAGCCGAAAGGATAAAGAAGGCAAAAGACGTCGCGTCGCATGACTAGTTGTGACACGCTCCACAAGACGGCACGCGTCATCATCGGACCACGAAGACAGGCCTCTGCCAAAGCCTTTGCAAGAAGGCGTCGCGGAATGACCATGAGAGCAGAATACAGACATTTGTCTGCTAGTTCATGTGACTAGGTTAGACAGCATGGAATAATTTGTAGATTAATTAAAACAGTTGTGCGACTTTACTTGCCAACCCTTACAAAAATGGTCTATAGACAGTCTATAGACTTCATGTAGACTGTATTGCCCTCCTATAGATATTTCTTTTTGTCTACTCATAGTCTATAGACTGTCTATAGACAAAAGTCTACTAAAAGTGTATGGCTATAAATCTATAGATTGTCTATAAACTTTCTATAGAATTTGTATTGCCTATAGACTGTTCTCTAGGGTCTGTCTATAGCGAGTCTATAGACTTCATAGACAGAAATCAATAGACAGTCTACAGACTGTCTAAAGAAATTTTTATAAGGGAAATCATATGAAAAGGTTACACACCACAGTGGTGGAAACCGAGTTAATATGGCTCTCGAATCTTTAATGTATTAAGAGCCGAATAAACCGAATGTTTCAGCGAACACTTTCAAAATTTTTCAAAAGTGGGCTTTTTGGAGTAAAAATTTCGATTTTGCGGCGTAGTATTGCCAGTGTGTTGGCGACCAGAAAACCAGTGAATCGTCTTGAGTAGTGAGCTGGTTAACTAACTTTTAACAACTGACTTTTTAACTAGTAGAGCAAGATGCCTAGTTTCAATTAGAGATCTGTAGCCGGTCGTTAGTAATAGCCATATCAGGTTTTAGAATTTCGAAAACGCGATTATCTTTGGCGTTGTGGCTCGACAAAGTTTGGCTTTTTCGACTAGTTACGTGCTCTGGAGGTGTTGCTTTGGCTGCATGCTTTCGAAAGCGCATGCATTTTCGCACAATGCAACCAAACTTTGTCGAGCCACAGCGGCGGGGGTAACCGCATTTTCGAAATTCTAAACACTTATATGGCTATTACTAACGACCGGCTACAAATCTCTAATTGCAAGTATAGGCGCCTAACTCTATTAATTAAAACGTTAATTGTTAAATATTAGTTAACCATCTTACTACTTAAGACGATTCACTGATTTTCTGGTGTCCGTCAGCACTAGTAATACTATGCCGCAAAAGCCATATTTTTACCCCCAAAAGCCTATTTTTGAAAATTTTTGAAAGTGTTCGCTGAAACACTGGGTATGTCTGCACGAAACCGTTAGTGCATTTGGCCCTGCCGAGATGCGGTCGCTGCGGCCGGGAATCGAACCGCGGACCTCGTGATCAGAACCGGGGACGTCAAGGTCACTGTGCGACCATCGTGTGAGGCGATAAAGCGGCTTCTGTTCCGACTACAGCGCAGGCGACGCTGCAGACATGTCTCAGCCACAGTGTCCATCTACTCCAACGGAGAAATGTTGTTTGTCGTTAGCGGCGTATGAGCCTTTCGCTTTGAGCTATCCTGTTGCGACTTCAGCGCAGATGCCTACGACTAATAGCGTGTATGTGTGAGCAGCGCGTTGGAAATATTAACACGGAGACTGTCGCATACAACGGACGAGAAACTGACTTTACAGAGTTTATCCCCAGGTGGTCTAAATTATTCCGGAGCCCTCCACTACGGTACCTCTTTCTTCCTATCTTCTTTCACTCCCTCCTTTATCCCTTCCCTCACGGCGCGGTTCAGGTGTCCGCCGATATATGAGACAGATACTGTGCCATTTCCTTTCCCCCAAAACCAAATATTATTATTATTATTATTATTATTATTATTATTATTATTATTATTATTATTATTATTATTATTATTATCCTCAACCTTGAACAGCGCGCTCAACGAAGTGTCCACCTCCGTTGGCTACGCAAATAACCACGCCTGCAGAGTAATAATAATAATAATAATAATAATAATAATAATAATAATAATAATAATAATAATAATAATAATAATACTAATAATAATTGGTTTTTGGAAGAAAGGAAATGGCGCAGTATCTGTCTCATATATCGTTGGACACCTGAACCGCGCCGTAAGGGAAGGGTAAAGGAGGGAGTGAAAGAAGAATGGAAGAGAGAGGTGCCGTAGTGGAGGGCTCCGGAATAATTTCCACCACCTGGGGATCTTTAACGTGCACTGACATCGCACAGCACACGGGCGCCTTAGCGTTTTGCCTCCATAAAAACGCAGCCGCCGCGGTCGGGTTCGAACCCGGGAACTCCGGATCAGTAGTCGAGCGCCCTAACCACTGAGCCACCGCGGTGGGGCGCCTGCAGAGTGCAGGGAATCGATTAAAGACGACTTTACCACAGTGTAAACCAAAATAAACCCATATGGTAGTAAATGGTTAGTCCTCTAGAACAGTCCTCGTGAAAAAACTCTCCTGAAGATAGGTGTTTTCTGCGAGTTAGGCGGAGTAGTGGGTTTTCTCGCCACAGAAGCGCAGTTTCGTTAATTGGCATGCGGGAGGATCTTTTCTTCACGGCCATTTTACAACAGTACGCATGAGCCTGCGAACTCATCGGGAGCTTACACAATCGCGTGTTGCCTAATACTCAATGCGGCATTTATTCGAACGACTACTGGCTCTCAACGAGGCTGTGACTGAGCGCATTTTGTGCCGAACTGGCACAAAAGAAAATACGCACAGACACCAGGACTCATGTTTATTGCATCTCGCCTTCTTTGCTGCATATCGGACGCATCAAACAAGCGTTCAATACAAGTCCGACTCTTGAAATCGCTCCCTTGAGCTGTTACGAAGTGAAAGCAAGGGGCAGATTGTTTTATGGCGGCTGCCCTGAGCGTACATAGCTTCAGAAATCACATAAGCTAGGCAGTGAGATCAGGTAAGGCGTCTCACGAATCATTGATCCGGCTCCTTTCACAAAATAAAGTGCGCTTAGTAACAGGGCGATGCACTTCAAAATAAGGTCTTTTTTTCCCCCTGCAGCGACCAAACCAAATCTCCAAGGACGTCTTTAATGACATTTATGCCTCTCTATGGGAGCTCTGCTTTCACTAAAACGCTGCTGTAAACGCCGAGCGCTTAAATACTGCTAAGCATTGGGAGCCAATTTTTTTTCAAAGGCGTTTTAATTAATGCATACAGATATCCTATACGGCGCCATTTTTGTTGTTTTATTTGGTAGCATTACTTATAATTTCCAAATGTTCGTGTTCCTTTTATTTCGTGCCTTTGCAACGTCCATTCTTCTTATTCAATGTTTACGTGAAGTTCAACCCTGAAATGTATTTTCAGCTCGTGGGCAGTGTAAATACACAAGTGTTAAATAAGCGCTTGATGCAAACAGCGAGAGTGGATAATAATAATAATAATAATAATAATAATAATAATAATAATAATAATAATAATAATAATAATAATAATAATAATAATATCTTTATACCCATCAGTGATGGGGAGACTGCGAGTATAAGTCGCTTTAGAGTCAAGCGACTTGACTATAGAGCCCGCAGCCTCCTTTACAAGTGGAAGTGTTCCGGCATTTCGTTTCAACATGTGCGCAAATTTATGTTTGGTTATGCAAGGAATACCTTCCCTTTGAAGTATGCGTTATTCCTACCGGGCAAGCTGCAGCCCAAAACTCTATATGACAACAAGATGCTGTATCAACGAACCTCGCATGTTGAACCTCCGATAAGGCGCTGGACGCAACGCTTACGCAGGGCTCTCAATACTAATCAATTTCTCAAAGTTTAGCGATACCCTTGTGCGACATCTTGATCTTTAATAATAATTGGTTTTTTGGGGGAAAGGAAATGGCGCAGTACCTGTCTCATATATCGTTGGACACCTGAACCGCGCCGTAAGGGAAGGGATAAAGGAGGGAGTGAAAGAAGAAAGGAAGAGAGGGGTGCCGTAGTAGAGGGCTCCAGAATAATGTCGACCACCTGGGGATCTTTAACGTGCACTGACATCGCACAGCACACTGGCGCCTTAGCGTTTTTCCTCCATAAAAACGCAGCCGCCGCGGTCGGGTTCGAACCCGGGAACTCAGGATCAGTAGTCGAGCGCCCTAACCACTGAGCCACCGCGGCGGGGCATCTTGATCTTTCTAAAATTCATTTTTGTGCAGCCAACCATCACTGCCAGCCGATTAACCCTAAAGAGAACACACGACACATGACGTGTCTTCGTTAATTCACGCTGGGTTACCTGTTGATAGCGAAGAATGAACTATTACACTAGACCAAAATTTTTTATGCAACCAACATTTTTTCCTTATTATAGTTATGAACGTGGCAAAGGCCCAGCTGTTAACGGCATTGTTCCTCAACTTCTTGATTGTAACTGTTCCTTTTAAAGAGATAGCTTTAAGGAACCCGTTCTGGAGAAAATCCGACTACTTATGTGCAGTTGTGAGCGAAAAATCCGGATTGGTCGAAAAGGTGGCTACGTCACACCAAGCGGCGGATTTGAAAAGTGATCAGAACATGAGAAAACTGGTGACTAGAAGGTCGCAACATGACTCAATCGTTATTAAGACAGGTAAGTAGATAAAATAAATGGATTGCGTTGAAAAAAGTGACTGGGGTAATTTGTCGGGAATCGATCCCCTAACGCTACTCGATCGATCCCCTGATTTGCTATCTCTAGGCCACGCAGGCTTGGTTAAAGCGGGGCTTTATTGCATGTCATGTGGTTTTACACATAATGGTCGTGATTGTGAAAGAGTGTCTTTGTGTGCGTGAGCAAGGGGAACCGATTGCGATACCCATTAAAGATATCGCGTCGTGCCCTTAAATGCGGAGCTTAAGTGTATCCCAAATTTTTCTCCTTATGCGCTGTTTTGTTGGAAGCACGTGCTGTCTGAAAATGCTCCCTACATAGCATAAAATGCCAAGACTTAAAGGAACTCTAAAAATGAAGCCTTTTGTCAGAACCGCAAGTAATCAGAATATGCACCAGATTCACAATTGTTCTTTCACTCTCTCCTTTATCCCTTCCCTTACGGCGCGGTTCAGGTGTCCAACGATATATGAGAGAGATACTGCGCCATTTCCTTTCCCCCAAAGCCAACCAATCTTCACCATCACGTCTCATACGCTAACATAAGCGACACAAAAATGAAAATTAATGAAAATTGGTTTTTGAGGAAAGGAAGCGACGCAGTAACTGTCTCACATTACTCGGCGGACACCTCAACCGCGCCGTAAGGGAATATTTGAAGGAGTGAAAAAAGAATAGAAAGAGGTGCCGTAGTGGAGGGCTGCGGAATAATTTCGACCACCTGGGGAACTTTAACGTGCACTGACATCGCACATAAGCGAGACGCACTCAGCCGAATGTGCGCACAGCTCGCCTGGTGGAAGCACAGTCGAAAAAGTGCACCTTCATCGACAAGCTAGCAGCGGCACAGATCGGCGCGCAGGTGCCGAAGAAACAAAAAAAGGCCACATGTAAACAGTGAAAACTCTGCAGTCGTACACCCGGAAATGCACCCAACGCAACAAGGCTGAGGAAATTTTTCACGCTCCATAGAGAGCGCTGGCGTGCGGGCGGTGACCTTTTTTTTTTCCAGCCGACAAATGTGCCGCTTTAACGCGCGTGCATGTTTGTGCAGATGTGTATCATTAGCCGGAACAGAGATCCGCTGGCTACGCACGCATTGAAACACATGTGAAACAATGGAGCGAGCAACACGCCCACCAAAAGTTCGTTCCCGAAAGGAACGCCCTCCCCCGGCAGGGATGCAACTACAATGGGGGACAACTGCGAGTCAAACAAGAATGGGCCAGACAGAGGAGAGGGCAGTGTAGGTCCTACACGTATGACGCAAGCGAGACTTCGGAACAGCGTGTATACGCACAATCCACAAGCAGCGATGGTCTATCCCATCCATCAAGCGCTACATTATGCAAAGTGGATCACAAAAGTGGATAACGCGTCTGCGAATAAAAAAAAAGTGACAGGCATGAACCTCACGCAAGACCTTCGTGTTAGAACACCCTTCCGCAAACACGATACGCACTAACAATCCTAATGCCATGATCATCATCATAGTCAGCCCATATGCCATACAGGAGTGCCATATAGGAGTACCATATAGGAGTGCCATATAGAAGTATTCATATAGGAGTGCCATCTAGGAGTACCACATAGGAGTGCCATATATGAGTATTCATATAGTAGTGCTTCCTGTATGAATAAACCCCATCATGTATACGGCCCTTACAGAAATGGTCTATAGACAGTCTATAGACTTCTTATAGTCTATTGCCTTCCTATAGATAGTTCTTTTTGCCTATTCATAGTCTATAGAAAAAGTATACTAAAACTGTATGGCCATAAATCTATATATTGTCTATAGATTGTCTATCGGATTTGTATTGCCTATAGACTGTTCTCTAGGGTTCATATATAGAGAGTCTATAGACTTTAGAGACAGACGTCTACGGACAGTCTATAGACTGTCTAAAGAAATTTTTGTAAGGGCTAGGTCAGCTAAGCGAACGCCTCCAACAACCCGCATAATCTGCCCATCGACCCCACACAAGCGATGAATGGGTGCACGAAGTGGCCGTCTCGCAAGACTGACTGTCACTCGGTCACCCTCCGACGGTCACGAGGTACAATTGACGTGAGCCCTCCTTTCACGCCCACACAGCACCGTTGTTTCGGCTGCTGCCTCTACCGCTTGACGCCGCACTTCTTTCACCAGGAGCTGTACGCCCGGACTGCCTCCTACCGCCTTCGTTCTATCCTCTTTCGTTCTGGTCCTCATCCCCCCCCCCCCACCTCATTAACGGCAGGCAGAGTCTGGCGTCGTCACCTGTGGCGACCATCCTCTTGGCACGAACTGCCTTTCGAGCAGAGGCACCGAACGCCTGATTTACGGCCCCCTGATGGATGTTGGGAGTCCCGTGTAGTATACGGCGTGGCTTTCCCAACTGATGAGGCCCCCTGTTTCGTGACTTGGCTCGACGGCTGCGCTGTCTGCCTATCGCTTGCGCCTATAATGGACTAGCGGAGCGGCTGGTATGTGGAGCAGCTGCGTTTGCCTCGTGTAGTTAAGCCTATCGGCAAATGCTGATTGATTTACGTAGTACTCGGTACGCAGTTGCGTCGGTGTCCTTTCTGTCTCGAGTTTAGAACCTCTTTTGTATACGTTTGTTTGCACAGACGCTTAAGGCCGGAGGTTCACTCCGAATCCTCGTATACAGAGACACGCTGGTGTCAGCCTCCGAAGCAGTGGAAACGATACACTAAGTGAAAAATCAGTTCTTGTCAGTACGCTGAAAAGAGTTGGTCAAGAGAATGAATGTTGTCACTGTACACCGATAACACTGATTTCTTTGATTAGTTCATCGATTACCGATCAACGATTGATGAGAAAGACGGATGCGAGCCAGAAGAGCCGATTGCCTAGAAAAGGCGGACAAAATGGCAGACATGCTTGACAGTGTTCCCGCTACCTTCCTAACTATAGGGGGCTCACACTGTTATAGTGGTCAGTATCAGTGTATCACATACACGATCTCTAGTGCTGACGTCAACAGTTCGACCAGTATTTGCGGAATAGAAGGAATAGCAACTGAGTGAAGGAAACAAACTGAGTGATTGTTGTCTCGAGGAGCATAAGCCGACTACTTCCTTAAAATTAACAGATGGAAAAGACACGCTTCAAAGAAAAACGATGGTTAACGATATTCAGAGAAAAATAAATATGGACACAAGTTTATATGCGCCCAGTAAAAACTTTCTCGTGACGAGAAGGCTCACGTGTCCGTCCCTCAAATGCCTTTCGGGAAATAGTGTAATGGTAGTACCTTCCTGCCGAGGCATGAGCTAAGGGACCCGTGGTTACACCATTCCAGAGTGAAAATAACGATTTCTGCCGTGTTTCTTACTAATCTCTCGATACGGTAACCCAAGAACAGGTGTCGCTGCAAACACAAATCTGCATCTACGGCGAGTCACTATGACGTCATTCAAATGCTGCTTAAGCCCCGTGTGCTGCACTCTCACGTGTTGCTTTCAGATTTGTCAGAAAGGCATGAGACATATGTGTTACACATTTACAGTGTCTTTGTACACTTCAATGGCAGCGCGTGTGCTAGTGCAGCAGTATACCCTTGTGTAGATCTGTCAATGCTAATATTTTTTTATACCGAAAGTGCTTCCCAGCAAACAAGGCGCGTAAGTAGGGGTTCTTTCTCACCGTAACAGAGCTGCACGATTCCGGTGATGATGATGGTGGCCAGGGCGATCAGCTTGCCGTAGGTGAAGAAATCCTGGACACGTGTGGACCATTTGACGTCCCAGCAGTTGACGAAGGTCAGCAGAGCTGCATGGAAGATAATGAAATTGTTTTATTGATTTATTGATTGATTGATTGATGGACTGACTGATCAGTCGATAAGTGAGTGACTGGTTCATTCTAAATCCCAGAAAGTTGATGTTTCTTACCACGCTTTCGGTTCATATGGACAACATGACGCATCCCTAAACACCCCTGTCGGTATACAGTCGCTGTCAGAAACTACTCGACAGAGTTCACTTAACCAGATTAGCCAGTTGACAACGCGGCGACATCTGTTCTAACACCGAAGGCTGTGCTTTAGACCGTTCCTTCACGTTTTTTATGGCACTATACTATATTAAGAATCTTTCAGTGAACCTTTATTTTTCAGATGATACAGTTGAACCTCGTTATAACGAATTTGAAGGGGCCCGGCGATTACTTCGTTATATCCGCAGCTTCGCTATAGCCCGTATTGACCGAGCTTCCAAAGGGAATCGTCATTCCTTCGTTATATTCATTATTTCGTTAAAAACCGTTTCGTTATAACGAGGTTCGACTGTATATGCATACGTATTTGCACTGTTGTAGCATCAGAACTCGTGTCTGAGTCGTGGAGGGGTAGTATATTCATTGAAGCAAAAAAAAAACACACATCGCACAACGATATAAAACATAAGTAATCAAATCGCATTCACGGCAATAAGCCACCACATGTATTAAAGTGAATTCTTCCCCAACCTGTCCGGTTTAAATTATCTGCACTGAGTTTCAATCGAACGAAAGCTATTCGCCTGGAAGAAATTTCTCCGTCTTGAGCACGGTTGCACACCCACGTGTCTTTTCGAGTGGCCGTATAAAGAACTGACTAGCGACTTAAGAAGGGTACCCAGCAGCGATCGAACGGCCCGCAAAGAGTAAAGGCCTAAATAAAACGCTAGCAGGAAGGGAACTCCGATAGCATCGTTAAAATCGAAATAGCGAACGTACGACCAAAACAGAGGGAAAAGGTCTATAAGCAGAGCACTGACCCACGTGGGAGATGGCTGAGGGCCACGTCCGCCCCCCCCCCCCCCTCCTGCCCCCAGTTCCCGGAACGACAGAAGAGCGCAGCTGTTACATGTGGCACACACCACCGCGTCCCGTCCCATGCAGATGGGTGCGCTCCATTTTTGGCTCTCGACGAAAACTGAGAGACAAGTGCATCGCGAAGTGGAGTCTAGACAGTGGGAACAGGACATTGACAAGCCTTCTTTGGGCGAGAGACGTTGGAAAGGCTGCAGACGGCTTCTTAATTCGCGCGATGCGCGACAGGTGTCGCTCGCATCGCTTCCTCCCCCGGTGGCAGCGCCACTTCGCGGAGTTTTCCTTCACTTCGCGCTCACTGTTACGAGCATACCTGTAATGATCATTGAGAAGGGCAGACAGGCTGACGTTTCTTGACCTTTTAGTCCCGCTGGAACCGTGGTTCCTGATACCCAATAATTCTGGACAAAAGTCCGGAACCAGAAAGAACTTATGAACGCAGTTTATAATAATAATAATAATAATAATAATAATAATAATAATAATAATAATAATAATAATAATAATAATAATAATAATAATAATAATAATAATAATTGGTTCTTTTTAGGGAAAGGAAATGGCGCAGTATCTGTCTCATATATCGTTGGACACCTGAACCGCGCCGTAAGGGAAGGGATAAAGGAGGGAGTGAAAGAAGAAAGGAAGAGAGAGGTGCCGTAGTGGAGGGCTCCGGAATAATTTCGACCACCTGGGGATCTTTAACGTGCACTGACATCGCACTTTATCATATATTGCAAGATTTCACTATAACAATTAATATATCGGTAGATATCCTTTTTTGCTATTAACGTGTTTGCTATTCTCAACAGCGTTGAAAGTTGAAAATTGGTTTTTAGGAAAGGAAATGGCGCAGTAACTGTCTCACATATCTCTGTGGACACCCGAACCACGCCGTAAGGGAAGGGATGAAGGAGGGAGTGAAAGATGACAGGAAGAAGTGCCGTATGTTGGTTGGTAACAACTTTATAAGTCCTGCAGAGCTTTCGCCGACGGGGCCTTAGGTCTCCCACGTGGGGACGTCGAGGTGTTGCCTCGCCGTCGCCTCGCGGACCTGCTGGACGGCCCAGAGTTTGTCTCCGTAATAGTTTCGACCATCTGGGGATCTTTAATGTGCGCTGACATCGCACAGCACACGGGCGCCTTTTGAGTTTCTTAAAAGTTTTGTGCGCCATCCAACTGAACCAACATCCAAACAACCGCTCAAGCAAAGTAAAATAAAACAAAAAAAAAGCCGGAACGTCGCGACTACCTTCTGCTCCGGTTACCTAGCGCGCGCGTGTGCGCGCATGCAAACTCGGAAATGGAAACGCGTGTGTCAAAACACAAGACGCGGTGTCAAAATACCGCCGGCAGGTGCAAAGAAACCGAGTACGCCGTGACTGACGCCTTCCCGCGTCGATCACGCGGTGTTCCGTTTCTGAAGCTCGCCAGCAGAGCTCCCAGCGGCGGGGCCGATCAACTCGTTTTTGTTTTCGTTAACCGAAGCTATTTTCTTTGTTCTGCTTTTAACGCCGCGTCAAAGAGGCCCAGCCGTTTTCGTACCTGGGCCCCATCACCAACGTTCCATGCCTGCCCTCGGCTACTCAAATAACTTTTGGCACACATACTTCGTGGCAGACAGGCAGGCAGACCTGCTAGAAGGCGACGTCTCCTAGCAGAAGGAAGCCAACGGAGCAGACGACGGCGTCTTCCCGTTGCACGCTCTCTCGTTTCTAATCTACCGAGCTGCCTCTTTCTAATCTCGCGTGGATTCACGCCCAGGTGATCCCCTCCGCCAGCCTTTTTGTTGTTTGTTTTCCGTTAAATCGACGCCTCACGGGCCGTCAAGGAACAACGCGGTGAGGCGGTAAGGTCGACCAGGCGGCAGCGTCGTCTGCCACGGTGTCTGGCTGGCAGACGGCGGCGGGGTGAACCCCCGCAGCTTATCTACGTGTTTTATTTTCAGCTCACTCCTGGCACGAAGACAAGTCGGGCCAAGCCAAGTCAAACAGTGACCGAAGGGTTGATGCGCGGCCAGAACCGGATGCTTCAACAGAAAGGCGCTGTGCGTCTCGCCTTTTGACAACGGACCGCTCACGCATAATGGAACCAGCCGTCTGCTTTGCATTTTTACATAACGCCAGTCGTCTGCGTCGGGAAAGGCGTCTGCTTCTTTAGCTGGGCGATCGAAACGTTATACGCGGGAAGGTGCGGGCAACAAAAAATTAACTACGTTGCAGACCGTTGCTGTTGTATACTTGCTTCTCGCGTCTGTACACTGGAGGACCGGTTTAACTCGAGTCAAACCCACTTGCTCGATTCGTCGGTGCTGGGTTCTGTGTCGGCCTTTTGAATGGCGAAACTTCGTGACTAGCGCCGCTTTCAGCTGTGATTGAACAGACGGGCTTTTGGTATCGCGGATACGAACGGGCATGCATTCGGACGTTGATGTCTGTACGCAGCCAGCCCTGGCGCCGGTGCCTGCATAAACCAGTCCGAATGCAAGAAAAAAAAAGCTAAAGAGAAGCGTTGTCAGTGTTTGATGGGTCACGCCGCTCTCGGTCAATTCGTGTCTGCACGAGCAATGCGTACGTAATGGCAACGCGTTCAAGAGCACTTCCTGGTTTCGTACTTGATGGTTGTGTTTCGGTTAACGCTCTGGTCGAGGGACCTCCAACGCCTATTTGCGGAACGTGACCAGTACAGAGCGAGACTGCAGCGCCCCTAGTGGAAAGCGTTGGAACTATAAGCAGGA
Source organism: Amblyomma americanum (assembly GCF_052857255.1). NCBI lineage: Eukaryota > Metazoa > Arthropoda > Arachnida > Ixodida > Ixodidae > Amblyomma > Amblyomma americanum. The sequence goes on along the minus strand of NC_135505.1, from coordinate 134,694,107 downwards.
CCACGCAATTCACAGACATGAGAAAGGATCGGCTCAAGGATGTCTGTGGCGAAAGTATATATATATATATATATATATATATATATATATATATATATATATATATATATATATATATATATATATATATATATATATATATGTGTGTGTGTGTGTGTGTGTGTGTGTGTGTGTGTGTGTGTGTGTGTGTGTGTGTGTGTGTGTGTGTGTGTGTGTGTGTGTGTGTGTGTGTGTGTGTGTGTGTGCCTGTCACTTCTTTCAAACAGGTGTTTGTGTGAGCGAAGCCTGCATGGGCACGGCGTTGTGGCTGTAGGCTATTAGTATGGCATGAAAGAAAACTTAATGATGTCATTGCTTCGGGATCACGTGATAGCTTTCTGACGATAAAAATGCGTAATTCATGAGAACCTCAATCGTAATAACGTAATCCAGACCGTGTATTTGCCAGCTTGGATTGGACTGGAACAACATTTTATTTCGTCAAGAAGAGCTCGGTGATCGGAGGACCGTGTTAGGTGGCCGTTAGTCCATGACTGTTGGCGACCTGGTTGGCCCACTCGACGGCCCGGACTTGCGTCTTCGGGTCTGAGCTGGCCAGCACAGCCTCCCACCGCTCGAGAGAAGGGATTCGTACTAGCTCCGCCGGAGGCGGTTCTTTACTTACAGTCCCATAAGATGTGGTCGTCCGTACCTCTATTTTCTCTATTAAACCTCCCCAAAGGTTTCGTACTCGGATTCCTTTTTTTTTTTGCTGTCAACAGCTCTAACATTTAAGGTGTCATGTTTTTCACAAAAAAAAATCTTGCAGTACAAGGAGTGTTACAATGTCTGCAAACTCAGAATCTGATGCAGCCTAGGAGGCGAAAATAATTTCACTCTGAGAGCTACCGGATCGAATGACTCCACTAAAGGCGGGACTGACAGACACCGATTTCCTTTATTCACTGCTAACATCAGATTTTATTTCTTTTTTTTTGAAAGCGAAATTTATTGCCCCAGGGCATCAATGATGGGTGAATGATCTAAATGAATGGAAAAGGGTTAGCTGATTTGATGAAGTCCAGTAGAGAACGATGGTATGGTCTTACAACCGCCAGTCCTCAGCTTGTGGGAGGCATGACCTCCGAGAGGGAACTTCGCTTTTCAGACGGCCCCCAGGGGGCGTCCGTGCTAGCAGGGATGACGTGTGGGATGGCAGGAGGAGGAAGGCAACAACGTCCGTGTAGGGCAGACAGCTGAGTGACAGACCTCTGAGTGGAAATCAACCTGTCTGCAAGCGGGCACCCCCGCATTGCCCTCGAAAGAGTTACATGCACTCCCAGAGCAGACACCCGAGGGCGCTGGCTGTCGGCACTCATACGGAGATGTGGCGTGTGCTCCGCCGACTCGACGGTGTCCGATTGCGCGTTCTTGGGTTGGCTGCTAAGGGAACTCAATGTCAACCGTCATTATTACGCACTGACGTCATCACGCCGCCATCATGGTGTACAAGTCGATCTCGTTTCTTTTTGCTGTGCTGGACACGGCAGACTGGGACGTTGCTTTAAATCACGTTTGACTTTTTTTTAGGAAAGGAATAATAATAATTGGTTTTTGGTGGAAAGGAAATGGCGCAGTATCTGTCTCATATATCGTTGGACACCTGAACCGCGCCGTACGGGAAGGGATAAAGGAGGGAGTGAAAGAAGAGAGGAACAAATAGGTCCGTAGTGGAGAGCTCCGGAATAATTTCGACCACCTGGGGATCTTTAACGTGCACTGACATCGCACAGCAGACGGGCGCCTTAGCGTTTTTCCTCCATAAAAACGCAGCCGCCGCGGTCGGGTTCGAACCCGGGAACTCCGGATCAGTAGTCGAGCGCCCTAACCACTGAGCCACCGCGGCGGGGCCTAGGAAAGGAATGTCGCGGAAGTTTATCGGGCTGACAACCATCGGTGGGAGTAGTGACGCAAAAGGAAATGACAACAGAAAGCTGGGACGTCGCGACGTCACGTGGTACAGCAAAGATCCCCAGTCACGCGCATGCGCCGTTATGTTACTCATTAGTGGAGTTACTCAGTCAAATCAGTTACAGGACTCCAAATTGAAATCTCGCAACGACTAACTAGTAGTATCTGGAGAAGAGTTGATGTAGGAGTCACCTATTATATGCGCAGTGCTTCCTGGAACTCATCATCACCATCACCGTAGTTACGCCCACTCTAGTACAAAGGCATTATTGCATACCTTTATCCTGATGGATGGCCGTCTATAACTCGATACGCTCTGGCAAATGTGCCCCAACTCATTCTTACTTCTCCTGGTTATTCAGTGTTATATATTCCCCTAGTTTTGCAAGTAATATTTAATGCGAAAGCATCAAACGGCTCATCGACACTCGGCGTTGCCCAAAAAGTGACGTTACAAAAATCGCGATTGGTCGAAACTCTGTGACGTCACAAAAGGCGGAAAAATACGAAATGTCAACATGTAATAGTACTAATACTTACAATTGCATCAACTACAAAAGAACAAAATAAACAGTATAAAAGAATATAAGTCAGTACTAGTACTCACAACTGCGTCAACTACAAAAGAAAATAAAATTACAATAGAATTGGAATACAATTAGAATTTAATTGGAATGCAATACCAATGGTCTCGCATTACAAGCATGAAATTTCCATAAGCACCATTGCAAATTTTGTTTACATACAGTTTTTATCATAACCATTCCCTCATCTCCCAGTTTCGCTACTTCGATTAGCACACTTGGCGAATTGAACACAGTCGAGAAACAAGCGCTTGACGTTTTCATGCTTTCATTCGCGATACCTCTACCTGGATCCTGAACGTAAATTCCTCCTCGCCCAGTCAGCGAACCACCGTACAGAGAACGAGGAGAGGGAGAGAGCGGATGTGAGGCAGATGTTGCGGAAGGGGGGGGGGGGGGGGGGTGGAGGAGAAGAGGTTAATAGTGCGGCCCACCTGCAGCTTGCCGGCTTCCACAGGGCCCGAAGCCCAGACCCTCGCCCTGTATGCCCTGATGAAACACTGCAGCTGCGCCCAACGCTTAACACACTCTTCTACTGCGGAGCGTATATCGATACACTGCTTGCGTCTATATCCTCTTCAGACCTGAGCAAAAAGTTATGCGTTAATAGAAATATATTTGATTAAAGTGATTTCTCTGTCGTCTCTGAACAAAGATTTCTTGCAGCCGTTTCTTTCATTATCACCTCTTCTTATATGCCCTGTAATCAGGGCATGTGTGCCTCGAGGAAAATGCAACAACGCCGATCGTATAACGTCCAACAGGATTTGACATTTTCAGAAGCGCTAAAACACCGAGGACGCAGAGGGAACAGACAGGGACGAGCGCTCGTCCCTGTCTGTTCCCTCTGCGTCCTCGGTGTTTTAGCGCTTCTGAAAATGTCAAATCTGCACCAACTAGCCCGATCCGCTACCCTTCTGTCCAACAGGATAAATGCATAAGAAGCAAACTACACATTTACATCAAAACCACAAATGATCTCAGAGTGAAGCGCGAGAAATTGGGAGTTATCATTCCTACGATTCCCGTCAAAAACATTTTTGAACGGGAAAGACTTCCCGTTGCACGGGAACGTTGAACGTTGAACGGGAAAGACTTGCCCGCCGCGGTGGCTCAGTGGTTAGGGCGCTCGACTACTGATCCGGAGCTCCCGGGTTCGAACCCGACCGCGGCGGCTGCGTTTTTATGGAGGAAAAACCCTAAGGCGCCCGTGTGCTGTGCGATGTCAGTGCGCGTTAAAGATCCCCAGGTGGTCTAAATTATTCCGGAGCCCTCCACTACGGCACCTATTTCTTTCTTTCTTCTTTCACTCCCTCCTTTATCCCTTCCTTTACGGCGCGGTTCAGGTGTCCAACGATGTATGAAGCAGATACTGCGCCATTTCCTTTCCCCAAAAACCAATTATTAATTATTAACGGGAAAGGCTTTACGAGCGCAGTTTTGTAATATATTGTAGATTTCACTATAACAATCAAGATATCCGCAGATCTTCCCTCAGCAGGGTTGAATTTTTGTGCTATTAACGTTTTTGCTGACGTCAAAAACGTTCCCCATTGGTTTTCTACGGCAGTCTTAACTACTCGATGCGACCGATGGAAAAACTTTAAAAAGAAAGATATTGATACGCATCGACAGAATGGTACCTTACCTTCCATATTTCAATAACATTGCCCTACAATATGCCAATAACAAATTTTTGTCCAAGAATGCTGGGCATGTGGCCGTTGGGTGGCTGGGAGATTATTCCCACAAAGCAACCAACTTGATGGGAAGCTTGGAACATCCGCACTAATGAAAATGAAAATTGGTTTTGGAGGAAAGGAAATGGCGCAGTTTCTGTCTCATATGTCGGCGGACACCTGAACCGCGCCATAAGGGAAGGGATAAAAGATGCGCAGTCCTTGAAAAGGTGACTGCGTGGAAGCCCAGTGACTGCTGCTCTACGACTTAAAATAACCCTCATTCTCAAGAAAGGAAGTACATGGGTGCAGTAGCGAAAATAAATATAAAAATAAACAGGAAAAACAATATTCCCCTCGCGTCTTTTCCCACGTGTCTTAGAGAGGATTAGGTGCTAGACAGAATCGAAGGATGCCGCATGAAAAAAAGACAAAAAATGCCGCCAAGCGACCTTCCGAAGCACTCGTAGACCTTAATCCTTCTCGACCACGTGTTACACAACGCACTCGATCGCATCGCATAACGAAACGCAGCCGTCACACAATTCCCGCCAAACCGGCACGCCGCGTGTAACACTGCCACGATGGGAAAGGGGCGGCCAGACAGGCGGCCGTGAGTCCACGTCCTATCTATGGGTTGCGCTGGCGCGCCTGTACAGCGCTTTGCGTCTACTTTTCTCTATATATTTTAGTTTTTTTTTGTTTTAAAGTGGTGGTTAGGCCTGCATGTCGCGACGTCTGGGCTTTGTGTCTGCCGCAAGCGGTGAAGGTCTGCTCGCACACGGCCCCCGACCGGGGTAGGCATGGACTCGGTATACTGTGCAGCGTTACAGAGGCTTACAACAAAGCACGCTACGAATTCCGCTCCACCGTTTGACGGAATTATGAACTCGAGTATGAAGTGATATCAATCAAGAACTCAGTTCACAGCCAACAATCAAATTAATGCTCACTTCTGGGCTTAATCTGTTCCTAACTCTCTGCATTCGTATATCATACTTTATTCCTTTTTGGCCACCGCGGTGGCTCAGTGGTCATGGCGCTCGACTGCTGTCCCGAAAGACGTGAGTTCGAATCCCCCCGCGGCGGTCACACTTCGATGGAGGCGAAATTCTAGAGGCACATTGAAGAACCCCAGGTGGTCGAAATATCCGGAGCCCTTCACTACGGCGTCCCTCATAGCCTGACTAGCTTTGGGACGTTAAACCCTCATAAACCCACAAGCCAAACCAAACCTTATTCCTTATTTTCTCACACCTATTCCAATATATTGTATTTTGGATCTTGCGATAGTCTTGTTTATGTTAATCTGGTACCCTAGGGCAACGCAGTGGATTCCAAGCCAGGGAAACGAGGCAGGCTATACGGCAGAGAATGAAGCCGGTGGATGAGATTTACAAGTTTTCGTGGATGACGTGGCTAAAGGGTTATTTAGAGTTCAATGGAAGATGCCTTGTAATATGGCAGTGGTCGTAACTGGGCTACGATTGTAAAGGGTATATTTTAGTGTGTTTTTAATCGCCCAGGATAAACTAAAGCAAAACAAATGTGTCCTTCCAGCCGACTCATAACTGAGGAGTAACCGTTGGTTGAAGCCTTGTAAAGCCTTCACGGTTTAACGTCGCGACGGCTTGTACAGCGCTCTGTGCGCTGTTTCTCAAAAAGGCCGCTCGTGAAAGCACCGATAGTGTTGCACCGAACTAAGGCCGGCGGCAGTGTACAAAGTGCTAAGATAAACTCGGTCTTGGTGCTTTGCACGTAACTGCACAGGGCTTTTTTTTTTTTTTTGCTCTCTATATCGTCTCCCGGCGTGCCAGCTTCAGTTACGTCTCCCGGCGTGCCAGCTTCAGTTACGCCCACGCCTTGGTCGAGGCCGCACATGGCTCCCGCCTCCGAACAGGAGGGCATCTCAGTTGACACCGAGACTGAGAGCATCTCGGACAGCGTGTATTCGTATAACGCCCTGAGTACGAGCCCACGACTTCGAAAGAGAAATCTATGCGCGACTCTTACACGCGGAAGCGTTTTGCTTTTTGAAGTCGAGGGTCGGTCTTTGAAGGTGGAGGGCTGTCGGAAAACATTTGCCAACTTAAACCAATCATCGCCAGCAGCAGCAATAATAATAATAATAATTGGTTTTTGGGGAAAGGAAATGGCGCAGTATCTGTCTCATATATCGTTGGACACCTGAACAGCGCCGTAAGGGAAGGGATAAAGGAGGGAGTGAAAGAAGAAAGGAAGAAAGAGGTGCCGTAGTGGAGGGCTCCGGAATAATTTCGACCACCTGGGGATCTTTAACGTGCACTGACATCGCACAGCCAGCAGCAAGGTTCTGTATTTTGCTCGCACTATAGCCGCCTATGTTCGAGATTAGCCGACTAGTCCGGACTGAAGTTCACCCGAAGTGTTGTTCTAGTACAGTGGGCTGTGATTTTTGTGCGCCTCTTCCGTCTTTTTTTTAATTTTTTGCTCATCAATGCTCTTCCGAGTCACGTCGTACATTCTACCATCCTGATTTTGTTATATTCGCGGACAACTGTCAGAAGCACTGTGTACAGTGTAGGAGTGGTCGCTGCCTCCTACGCGCTCTGTCTATCGCGGTAATCTTCAAATTTAAGAAGCCTCAGCTAGCCCGAATTTACTTTCCAATAATATTTACTGCTTCACCGCTCTCTCCCGGACTCCTTTCATTCGACTGACTTTTTTCCGTGCATAAATCTAATTTATTTTGCGCCCAGGGGCAACAAGTAATAGATTAACGAGCAACAAAAGAATTCTTTTCTCTTTCTTTCCTTCACTCTCCCTTTCTTTATTTCTTCCTTCGTTTAAATTATTTCTTCGCTCTTTCGTTCCTCCCTTCCTCTCATCTCTGCTTTCTTCTGTCCTTCCTTCCAGAAACGCAGTGGGGTGGCCCGCCTACTGAACCAGGTTCCCTGGAGGTCGACTATCCTATCGAAGCTCCACTCCCGGAAGACAGGGAGATTCGGGCATCTGTTCATCCAAGAAAAAAAACTGGCAGTGGCTTAACTTGGCTAATTTTGGAATTCAGCGAAAAGCAAGCACGCTTGCTAAGCGTCTGAGGCTCGTCCATGGCATCTCCGCTACACGCTCGCGAGAGCCGTTCTGTATATATACACAGACGACCACGTGGCTATGACGTGGTATCACGTGGTCTTACGACACCCCCATCGGATGTCATCACGTGGCTTCACATCACCCCATCGGACGTTCGTAAGGTCAACGGTCAACTCAAAGGTCACCCAATGCCAAAGGCCTAATGTCAGAGGTCTGAGATCAAAGGTCAACTAAAGGTCAGAATAGCAAGGTTCCGGGCTAGTTGGTTATGCATTTAAAAGGAAGAAGCGGCGCGATGAAATACGGACACACGAAGAAACTAAAGGTCATGGGTCAAGGTCAGGGGTCAAGGGTTAGACACCATAACTGTACCACATATGGTCGTACACGGCTAACGTGGTTGGGCTCAAGGTCGTTCAAGGCAATTCTCCGCCCTTCCCGAAGACGGCTTTACCTAGTGTATTGAAGTTTTTTCGCTTCAAAAGCGAGGCACTTGAGTAATGTCGTCCAGAGGCTATCAAACGCTCACGCGTGCACACTCCAAGGAGGGGTTGATGGCCTGTGATAGACAGTGGAGTGCCCGACTCCTGTGGAGCGCGTGCTTCCCGATCAGCCGCGCAGCCAGCTGTCTTTTAAGGGGTTCGCAGTGTGCAAGCTGCTATCGCAACCGCAGCCCACGAAGGGCACTCGACCTTGCCCGATGTTCGTCAAACGTCTTCGAGCACAGCGCATCACGGTGCATACGTCGATGGTCGAGGGAATGGGAATGTTTTGTCGAGGGTGAGGGAGGAGGGGATTGGAGGTCAATGCGGTTCGGCGGGTGTTCGACTCGGAAGGAGTCTTGAGACGGAACAAGAGGCAACAAAGTCGAGTTTTCTTGCTAGTCGGCACCTCTGTGTCGGAATAATGCTGTTGTTGGGATATTGTTGTGCTTTGGGACGAGTGTGAGACAGCTGCGCATCCTTAGGAGACTCGGTGTGCCACTGGACAATCATACCCAACAATTCTGGACAAAATCATTTTTGGACGGGAAAGAGTTTAAGAACGCAGTTTTTCCCCATATTGTAAGATTTCACTATAACGATCGAAATATCCGCAGATCTCCCATCGGCTGCAGGCTTGCATTTTTTTTTTTGCTATTAACGATTTTTCTATTACCGAAAGCGTTCCCTATTGGTTTTATATATATGGCAGTCTTAACTGCTGAATGCGAGGGATGAAAACACTATAAAAGCAAGATTTTGCTACATATGGGAAGAATGGACCATTACTTTCAATATTTATATAGCAGTACCCTACAATATTGCAATATTCAAAATTTTTCTTCAAGAATGTTGAACGTGGCCGCTCGCATTGTGTTTTGTCCCGAAGGTTCACAAAATGAGCGGGTGCATTGAAGCACTCTTGATGTCTCCAGAGGACACCGGCCTTCTGAGGCATAGGTCGAAGAAACTGCCTTTTGACGCGAGACACACGCCGAGATATATTGTCCACATATCAAACCTACCCCGCCGCAGTGGCTCAGTGGTTAGGGCGCTCGGCTACTGATCCGGAGTTCCCGGGTTCGAACCCGAACGCGGCGGCTGCGTTTTTATGGAGGCAAAACGCTAAGGCACCCCGTATGCTGTGCGATGTCAGTGCACGTTAAAGATCCCCAGGTGGTCGAAATTATTCCGGAGCCCTCCACTGCGGCACCTCTCTCTTCCTTTCTTCTTTCACTCCCCCTTTTATCCTTTCCCTTACGGCGCGGTTCAGGTGTCCAACGATATACGAGACAGATACTTCGCCATTTCCTTGCCTAAAACCAATTATTATTATTATTATTATTATTATTATTATTATTATTATTATTATTATTATTATTATTATTATTATTATTATTATTATTATATCAAACCTAAGGCTAAAGCCTCCTGAACGGCGACCGTGTCGATGTCGCTATCATTTCTTCCTCTCGGTGCAGGAACGGAAGTCCTGGGAAGTTTCTAGACTCCATATATAGGCCGCGCGTAGCTTCGTGCTGCTCATACGATCAGCAAATATTCGCACACATTGGCGCCACCTTCCGTCGAACCACTGATTTTGCTTCCCCACCAAAACCGTCTATAGAGTGAAGTACTCGTTCCTTAGACTTGATCTCTTTTAACGTAACTGCGCCACGTGTTGAACACAACCCACGAGCTATTTGCATTGGAAGCGCAACTGCCATTTAAGGATTCAAGCTGTGAGGAGTACTAGTGAAGGAGCACTGATGAGCTTGGGCGTAAATGTAAACATAGCTTACTTGTTGCCTGATCGAAATAGAAAGGTTTGGCCCGTGCGTGTTGGTAGAGATCGCTGCTATAGTCGGATACAACTCAAGAACGAAACGGCAGATGCTCCTCAAAGGAGCCCCTCAAGCCAATGGTGTCGACTGATTTGCATTGCACCATGGTTAATCCGATGAAGTCGTGGTTAATCTCATTTCATCTGCCATCCCCCGCGATGTCACCATATCAACTCAAGAACGAAACGGCAGGTGCTCCTCAAAGGAGCCCCTCAAGCCAATGGTGTCAACTGATTTTCATGACGCCATGGTTAATCCAGTTAAGATGTGGTTAATCGCATTTCATCTGCCACCCCCGCGATGTCACCATATAGTCGGATACAAGTTAAGAACGCGTGGCTTTTCCTCGTCAAAGGACCCCCTTCCAGCCAATGGCGTCGGACGACTCTTATTACCTTGCTAGTGTGACAAAGCAGGGATGAAAGGGGATAATTTCTTCCCTTTATGGTCGGGGATAGACCCCTCCCTTCATTGTGGCGCCATTCCCTGCATTGTCACGCTATAGCATGGTCATGAGAATCGGCCGACGCCATTGGCTGGAACGGTGTCCTGTGACGGGGAAAAGCCGCGGCGTTCTTGAGTTGTACCCGACTATAGCAGGTCCGCGGGCGTTAACCACGAGGTTATAAAAATCGCTCGACGCCATTGGCTGGAGGGTCTCCTTTCAGAGGCATTCGCCGCTTCATTCTTGAGTTGTCTCCGCCTACAGGAATAGCAAGGTTGAGCCCAGGCTAGAAGCCGAAGCCCATGCTCTCTTTGCTCCTTCGTACACCTGCACTCCAGAAACACGTGGAATGCGACCAAGCACGCAAGAAGACAAACTCGGAGACACGGGTCTTACCTGGAAGACAAAAACGCCGAGACCAAACTTTGCAACGCCTCGTTGGCGGCAATTAGGCTGACGTGTATAATGGATATTTGGGGGCCAAGTTTTCGAGACTGCCGGTGCTGAGTGATCACGCTCCACGGGGTGCGACGCGGCGTGAGTCCTCGTTAACGGGAGGTGCCTTGACAACGCTGGTCCTTAGTGACTTCATTCGCTGGCTTACTCCGTCCAGATTTCGGTAGCGTTTTGCTTGAGTGCCAACACCTTACCCAGCTCGGGCCGCATGCCTTGACGTTCTGTCTTGACCTGCCATCTATTGAGCCATAGACAGTCGATGTTGGAAACAAATGGAGTCTTGATTTCAACAGAAAAAGGCAGGGCCGACCAAAGGTTTGAGTCAAAAGAAGAGTCCCTTAGTCACCGTTGACTTTTTTTTCTGTTGAAATGAACTTACTACCCGACCGGAGAAGATTTCAGCAAGCCTTAGGTTTCAAAGGGAGTCTTGCATGCGTAGAAGAAGTTTGTTTGGTTTGATTTATGGAGGTTTAACGTCCCAAAGCGACTCATGCTATGAGAGGCGCCGTAGTGATGGGCTCCGGAAGTTTCGACCACCTGGGGTTCTTTAACGTGCACTGACATCGTACAGTACATGGGCCTCTAGAATTTCGCCTCCATCGGAATTCGACCGCCGCGGCCGGGATCGAACCTGCATCTTTCGGGCCAGCAGCCGAGTGCCTTAACCACTCAGCCACCGCGGCGGCCGTAGAAGAAGTAATTTTTCACAGGAAGCTAGGTCCCGTTGGTTAGTTGAAACTGCAGGATTACAGGACAATACGGTCAGAAAACGAGCACAAAGACAAAGCCAAACATAACTGTTGGCAACCAGTATAGAAAGACGGCGGCATCACTGAGACAGTTACCACAGCTGCAAGATATGATAAGCGCGTATGTGACTATCCCTACCACTCACATACACACGAACACATGCACGCTCGGAGCCTCTGTGTGGTGCTGGAGATATTGTTAATATGGCTAACTACCAAGTCCATAAAGGAAAGGGTCACTAGATCCTGTCCAGGTGGGCGTCGTCCAGTACTACACCAGAGCGGTGCACGTCTCATCATGATGAAAGAGTGCCTTTTCTGCGCCCAGCAAGTGCTTCTATTGCGGTTGCACCACGGCTAATGTAACGCCACTGGGATTGACCGAACTTTTCTGAGGTTCATGGACGTGACGTCAGGCCTGGCTTAGGGTCTGTCGACCCTCTGTGCACACGCCCTCCTCAAAGTTGCTGAGACCACTGTTACTATTAACTGCTCCAGGAATGGTGGTCAATGCGTACAGCGTGGTAAGCCGGCGGAGGTAGCTAGACAAGGTGGCGCTAAAATCCCCGGCGTAAAGACCGATTCCCTGGATAGCGCTTTGAAAGATAAAGATAAGAGTCCGTTAAGCATATCGCTTTTATGGGGAGAGCACGATAAGACCTCGGTACTGGCCTGGTTTGTACAAGCGGCATCTGTTGTCATATCTGCGTTCATGTCCACCAGCAAACCTTTTTGCATGCAGTTCATACTGTCTGCGAAGCCCTCCAAAAACACTGAGTTACCAAGATCACACCCTCCAAGTCCTCAAAGGCCCTCAAACATCGGGAGAGAGTGCCTGCGATACAGACTCCCTACTGTTCTAAACACGTACAACTCTAACAGTTTCAATTTATTTACCTGCACTCGTCGAGAATTACGTTGTATGTACAATGAATGAACTGCCAAATAATGTTAGGCATCCTTAATACAAAAAGTGTTTTGTTTTCCATACACTTTCAATTTCTTTTTCCATTGTGCTTGTTAGTTGTGCTGTTATATGATACATTAAGGGCTTGCAGATGCTTAATCCTGCTTTGATGGTCATGAAATTTGCGCTGCGTGCCCAGATCTATACAGATGAGATGTTATTTGATTCTATTATCTTGTTTTGCTTTACACTGTGCTATTTTTCTCATTAATTTTGGACGCAGAGATAGTTATTATCGCTATTATAAAGTACGGTGAGCATTCGATATCAGCTCTCTGCAATCGAGTCTTCTTGCTGTAGACAGTTCGAACTCTTAACAGCGAAAAATGTGGTGCACGAAGTGGCCACTACACCGTACAATAACTTCTGAAACACTAGCGAGACCTCAGTTAGCTTGTAATGTCATCACACCGCAGCGAAAAAAGGTATCTGAGGCCAACAACAGAAAAGAAAAATGTGGTTTTGCTACAGTGGGACATTTATGAAGTGAGGCCTCGAGAGACAACTTGCCAGTCCCAGGTTGCGCATTCAGCGGCGATAATGCTATCTCGGACATCGTGCCACAAATAGCCTATCTCTGCGGCCTCGTCTTAACATGCCCGACTCACGGATCTCCACAACAGCAGTGTTCCGTAATCTCCGGCATACAGTGCGTGCCAGCTTCGGCATGCCACGTGACTACCGTGTTCTTCACCCACGAAGACAGTTGTATGATCGAAGTGTATGAAGTTGCCGAGGACTAACAGAAAGAAAAAAAAAGGAAAGTGCGATCATGAACTCTCCCCGCCGCGGTGGCTCAGTGGTTAGGGCGCTCGACTACTGATCCAGAGTTCCCGGGTTCGAACCCAACCGCGGCGGCTGCGTTTTTATGAAGGAAAAACGCTAAGGCGCCCGTGTGCTGTGCGATGTCAGTGCACGTTAAAGATCCCCAGGTGGTCGAAATTATTCCGGAGCCCTCCACTACGGCACCTCTCTCTTCCTTCTTTCACTCCCTCCTTTATCCCTTCCCTTACGGCGCGGTTCAGGTGTCCAACGACATATGAGACAGACACTGCGCCATTTCCTTTCCCCCCAAAACCAATTATTATTATTATTATTATTATTATTATTATTATTATTATTATTATTATTATTATCATGAACTATGATGCGAGAAAGCTGCGATGGCAACTGGATGTATACCCTCGATGATTGCTTTGATGCTTTTACTTCTTTTAATGGTTTTCTCTCTAAGCCGAGGCTTCGCACGCGCAACATAATTTTTCCAGGGTGTGAAAGTGAGCGGAGGTGGGTTGAGGCTGGTGGGTGCCGGTTCTGCAGGGGGGATGTGGCGTCCTCACATGCCGAGGCTTATACACAAACGACGCCCGTATTTTCGCCCAAGTGCCACAGTTACTACTATCGCCGTAAAATGTCAAAAATTCTAAAAAAAAAGCTCAGTAAAATTTTCAAAAATTCCTCTCAGCTTCCTCAGTTCCCAAAAATCTCGTCGTTCTCCTAGAAGAGAGAACTTCAAATCGCTCAAACGCTAAAGAGCGACCCACAGGCACATTGTCGACGCCACTCATGATTTACTCTCGTAAATCCGTAGGCGCTGCCGTCATGCTAATGTGTCTTTCCGCGCGGCCTATACGGGCATCGGGTTTACAGAGGAATGTTCGCAAATCTTCGCGCTTTCCAACTGTTATCATCATCAGTGCTTTACAGCTAGATTCAGTCCACTGCAAGGCAGAAACTTCTATCTGCCGCTGATCTTCACATCTCTTGCAGTACAACTCTATAGCATGCGCGGTTCTTTCACTGGGCCCACCTTTAGAAAAATTTCTTTAGACAGTCTATAGACTGCCGATAGAGTTCTGTCTATAAAGTCTATAGAATGTCTATAGACAAGCCCTGGAGAATAGTATATAGCGAATACAAATCTAATAGATAGTCTATAGACAATATAGATTTATGGCCATACACTTTTAGCAGACTTTTGTCTATAGACAGCCTATAGAGTATGAATAGAGAAAAAGAAATATCTATATAAAGGCAATAGAGTTGATATGATGTCTGTAGACTGTTTGTAGACCATTTTTTTAAGGGCAGCCGCCCAGTTTGAATGCTATCCTGGACAAACAACAGTCTATTCCGTTTTGAAATAAGTGGATGTTGAGCAGACGAATTCAGAAAAAAAAGATAGAAACAACGGGACAGAAAGGCTGTCCTTTCCATGTGTTCGTCTATTAGGCATACACTTATTTCGAAGGTCATGAAATATCAATCCGGTGAGAAAACCTTACGTCCATTCGTCGTCTGAAGATGGAGCGCTGAGATATGCAAAACGCCCCTCCATATTCCCGCAACCTACATCGAATATTTGTTTCGCAAGGGCACGCCTTCGAACCAACGCTCGTCCTCGAGTTTGGTTATTGTTCAGCGACCCGTTTTATTGAACCCGACGTTCGAACTCGACACGATGGCGATTGCTCACTCCGACACGACCGGCACCTGTACAGCGCGCGTGCTTCAGGCAAAGAGCATACAAAGGCAGCGTCTCATTGTGCCCCAGGCCTATGCTTTCGCGCGAAGCCTCTTGTCAACAACTCGCACATCGGCTGTCACCTGAGTATAGAATACAAGCTAGCCGCAGCGAAATAATGCATTACGGCTGTGCGATAGATTGTCAGCAGCCCCACAATTATACGGCGTGTGTGTCCGCAGGCGAATGTGCACAAGAGAAAGGTTTGATCGAGAGGCCGGGAACCCAATATGTTCTCTAAGCGCGAGCATTCATTCGAGGGCATTCAAAACACCTGTCCGTCTCTGGAGGGAGGTACAGCTTTGAATCGACGTCTGCTGAACGTGCACTTAGACCTTTGAATAATAATAAAGAAACAGCGTCTGCAAGGCTTCCCCACGTCTTTTGTTGGAAAGCCTCGACGCAGTAGTGGCGTTAAAGGCGCTGGCATTGTTTAACGAGCCTCTTCGCTAACGTACCTGTTAAATGCTTAAAGACAGAACAATGATACTTGAATCCACCATTTAAGAAATTGGCAGTTACTGCACCCGGAGAGAATTTGCCTCTCCATTCCGGCTTCGTGATGCTATGAGTCATAGCTGCAGTGAAGTGAAGTTGCGGATTTCTGAAGCTTGGCTAAACTGTCATTCTCTTCCTAACGGGGATCACGGAGTAGTTTACGGTCTCGACGTGACGAATCTGCATCAAGTGGCGGGGAGAAAACACATTCTTAAATTAAATTTTCTCAGCAGTAAACTCGCCTCTTAAGCTGAACAAAGATTAACACGTGCATAATGAGCCAAACAGTGAATTTTTCTTAAAAACGATAGTTGAGACGACAACATTACCTCTTCACGTCAAAACAATCTAACAATCTATCGTCCCAATCTATCGTGAGGTGTTTCTGGTGAAATTCTTGGCACAAACTGCCTTTTGTGTTTCTGGCCCCATCGTCACACGGCAAGACATACTGTCATGTGACAAACACGGAATATATGCCACGCGTCATGCGGCAGGCGCCAAGCATCACGTGGTTCAGTGTGACGTCACGAAATCTGAACCTGTCCGTCAACTTCCGGCTGTTCGAGCTCTATGAAATGCCACTCCGAGGCCACGTGACACAGAGCGCGTCTCTCATTCGCATCACGTCTCGCCGTCTGCAAGCTTGCTCTCCAGCTTCGAGCTTTTCAAGCGCCGCGAATCGTCACGTGACATCACACGTGGCGAATGACGTAATATGGCGCGAAGATTGCCACGGCATCAGTCGCTGCACGTGCTGTCAGGCACATGATGACACATTTCGTCATAGCGTGTGTCGTCGTCGGGTCGGGCTCTGCCAGTGAAACTACACACCGCGCGTCGCCCGAATTCCACCGCCACTGTACTGAATATACGCCTATTTCCAGCCACGGACAGGGGGAGAGGAAAACGCAAAATGGACCCGACATTGGGAGAGAGAGAGAGAGAGAGAGAGAAAGAGAACTCAAGAGAACTGAAGAGAAAGAAAGAAAGAAAGAAAAAAAAGAAAGAGACCCTTCGCTTGGTTGGCAAGGAGGCTCTACCCAGAATAGAACCTGCGGGGCGTTGTTTCGAACGCGCCTTTTGGAAGGCGCACTCGCGGGTAGGGGGCACGAGTTCCCGCCGGATGTATTGTATGGCGCCGTATAGGCGGGAAAAGCAAAGGCGGCGAGCGCGCGCTCCTGTCTCCGTGTTCTTCACGTGCGCTGAGAGTCAACCGACTCCCTCGGCCTGTAGCGGGTCGTTTGCCCGCTACAACACCCCCCCTCCCCTCCTATGCCGTTCCTTTCCTCGCATGATGTTTCAACTTCATCCTGCCTTTACGCCAACGCAGTTGCGTCTTTGTCTCGGATGTCATGTGCACAACGGAAAGAAACCCTTTGTGGTATCGGAGGCTGCCGCGTACAGCCAGAGGTTCCGGTGTCAGTCAGCACCGGCAGTATCCGGCCCGGTGGTGTCGGACATTGCATCAGACACGATATATGTGCCGCCCACTTCCGGCCAGCCTGAACTGACTAAAATTCCATTCATTCATTCATTCATTCATTCATTCATTCATTCATTCAGTCAGTCAGTCAGTCAGTCAGTCAGTCAGTCAGTCAGTCAGTCAGTCAGTCAGTCAGTCAGTCAGTCAGTCAGTCAGTCAGTCAGTCAGTCAGTCAGTCTCATTGGACGCTATACGCACTGCCTCAAACACATTGTGCAGCGAAGATATAGACAAAAATTCATCACTTTAAATTCAAACTTCAATTGAATGCGTCATGTGCGACCAAGATTAGGAACGACAGTTAGTGTTATGGAATTGCTTTGGTCCTGCGTCTTGTGCGATAAGCATTTAGAAGGGCCCAAAGTGTTCTTCGAGAAATACAGCGAACATATCGTTAATTTTAACTCGTTTAATTCGAACTTCCGGCTCATTCGAACAGGCGCTTTGATCCCGTCTGCATCAAATGTATTCGAAACGGCTCCGATAATTTAAACTCCGAGTCACTGGGGCGAATATTCGGTTCCCTTCGAGTTCGAGTTGGACAGAGTCGACTCCATAATGAGCATACTTCTGCGTATGAGCTGTGAGGCGCGCCAAGTTAGAAGGCTCCATCGCGGTCGGTGAAATAACAAAAAAAGTCCCTCTTTTCAGAGTTGCCAGCAGAGGTAATTTGCACACTTTTTAACACATTTTTAACCTAGAAGCTCTTTCTTTCTGTAGGTTTTTTCCTTCCAGAATCGATGTACGGAACATATGGGTGCAAAAAAAAACGGAAGCTAGGGCACGTATTCTACGATGATTTCATAGAAGCAGACGAAAGGTCGGTAAGTGAAGGCATATCCTGCGAAAGAGAAAATCTCCAGCTTCGAGACAGGTAGCGGTAATCCACTCCGAAGTATCATTTCTTACCTTAGGCTCTGCCTTGAACTAAGTTTAGTAAAAGCAGCGTGTAGCACATAACAGTTAAAATCAGTCAGGGATGGAGTGTAGGATGAGGCTGATAGGAGAAGCCTCAGCCACACCACTTGTCTATCTCGGGTTGTTATTGGGACGCATACTAAATTTCGTGCTCTGCGTGATCATTTCGTGGTTTTCTTGTGCCACATCAACTGTTGATTATTATTCGAGTAATAACTAATACCCCTGTCACACGGGCATTTCGAGGGCCCTCGAACCGATAGTCTATCGACTCAAAGGCGATCGAGCGCTGCCACACGGGCAGTTTCAATGGCGATCGAGTCAATAGCCTATCGAGTCAACGGAGTAGCGCAGAACTCCATCGAGATTTCGAGGGCCTTCGAGCGCTGCCCAAGGTTGCTAGCGTTGCTCCGAGCGGCGCCAAGCGCACTTTCGTACACGACACATTCACGGGGAAAAAACATGAACAAACATTATTCGCATAAAATTTAATGTAAGCAGCCTGTAAAATTGTTTTAAAATTATATTAGACTGGTTTTAAGCGCATTCATTTTGCGTTGCAGTCTTTGCGTTGCTTGCGCACTTAACGTTAACAACATGGTGGCACCCTGCCCGCCCGCTTCACAGCGATAACAGCTTCGTCGCTAATCCCTCAAAGCAATATCGTGTTCTAAGCTGTTGTATTCGCCTTCGATTTGCCCATTCTTACTCTCGCATAAAGTTTCAAGAGAAAAATAGCTCTTGTTTTTCAGATATCATGGCGATTTCCCCGGTCTTAAGCCTGACGAAGCAGCGCTCCGACGCAGTTGGACTGGCTTGGTTTTGGCTCGTCTTGTATTAAAGTGGCTACAGCAGTGTATGCATATGTACGTCGCGTACGTGCAACTAAAAGGGTTTTTAACGACTTTCGCGTATGCCTGTATTTCAGCATTTAGTATACATTTATCAACTATTTTTGTTATTTTTGCAAAATCCAAAGTAGCGATTGTGGCGCCACTCATCCGTGGCGTAAGACACGAGAACCATTTCAATGACCATTGAGATTTGCCGTGTAGCAGCGGCGAGTTCGATGGCGATTGAGAATATCGAAGACCCTCGACTCGAGGGTGATTGAAACTGGCCGTGTGACAGGGGTATAACAGTTGATGTGGCACAAGCAAACTGGTGCGTTATCTCCGAGTGCCCGGAATTCGGCGCCCAACGTGGGGTGGCTTCAGCAGCATTGATGGCTTGTTAGAGGTGAAAACGAACTTCAAAAATGTCTTACACACTTCAAAGTTAAAGATACAGAAGCGCGGCCTGAATTGTTGCAATTGTTTTTTTAAAAAAAGCTGGACAAGTGCAACAGTTTCGAGAAGGATCTCTCAAGCGTGAAGACAGCTCCAAGCAGCTCCCTTTCGTTTCCGCTTGAATGCCGTCTTCTTAGAAGTCATCCACTGCCAGAAACTGCCGACGTGGGATACCGCGGTTCTGAGCACGAATGCAACAAAGGTGATCTTTTGTTCCCCTACCCGGCTTGCTCTAAGATCTCATTCTCTTAACGAACTACCCTGAGCACACCCAAAGAAAGACAGAATAAAGGAAATGAAGGAAGAAAGAAATAGAAAACCAGAAAAGAACACCCTCCAGCAAGAGTGCCTTGGCAGCTGGCAGTGCCCGCGAATTCTTGGCGTGTCTCGGTGGTCTTGGAAAACAGTTTATACTGAGTCAAAAAGGACAACGACCTCTCCACTGAAATCTACGAATGGTATAGAACGTCGCGATTCGTTAGATCTCCCTGATGACGAAATTATCTGACACGAGTCCATACCTCGAAAGTGTTCCACCTATCTCTTCACTGTTCTGTCAGTATTCTTTGCGAAGACCGCAACGAGCAGCGCGTGCCAACCTCCTCTCCCCAACTCTTATCCGCGCGGCAGCTCCTTTCATAGCGTAATCTCGGCGCCAAATCTGCGACCCCCCGCGCTTTGCTCATGATGGCAAGGGCGTTTCAAAGCGACCATGTTTCCGCCGAGCACACCGGGATCAATGACCTGGCACGAGCACGCTCCAGGCTTTTTGTTCGAGCAGCCACTGCGGGGGTAATTAAGGAGCCCCCGGGAATACACAATGCCAGGGATGGGCCTTTCATATGAACCTCACACCGTGTGCACAGATTACACACTTCGTGAATACTTTAACCTCATTGTTCACGACGAACCCTCATTGCACTGTAGGATTTTTCTAGAGAGGGATTATTCCTCATTAGCGTCAACCTTTGTTCAACCTAGAGCCTCTCTGGTTTTGAAGAAATCCGAAATTTCTCTGCCATTTAAAATTGTTTTTGGGCTGTGAATATGCGATCGAGCTCCGCGGCTTTGCTTTGTAGATACGTTTAGCTGCGCAGTAGTTTAAGGTACACTCTAAACACGAATACGACAGTATGCGAGTACAAAGAGAGTACCTATATACCCAGGCAGCACAGGCAATCTACCCAATATTGGGAACATTTCTAGAGGCCCGTGCACTGTGCGATGTCAGTGCGCGTTAAAGAACCCCAGTTGGTCGAAATTTCCGGAGCCCTTCAATGCGGCGTCTCTCATAGCCTGAGTCGCTTTGGGACGTCAAAGCCATATAAACCAAACCAAACCAATATTGGGAACATATTGGCAAATGCTGGTCATGCAAGGGGCCAGTGTAAAACCAGCCATTTCCAATATTGGGCCAATTACGTGTGACGCTCGGGATATCCTTGCCAATATTGGGCCGATTGCCTGCGCTGTTGGGAAGCCGTCCCCTTCGTGCCTCGTATAGAAACGCAGTGGGTTTCAAATGTGCATTTCGCCTTTGACATGAGCTGTTAAAGTCTTGTCAGGACTGATCTGCGCTTGCCCTGAATCGTTAACCGCAATTCTTCATCGACTATGCCCTGTCATTTGAAATAGGGCATCGGTGTCGACAATCTTGATGCAACACGAATATGTTTACACCTTCGGCCATGTTCCTTCGTAGCACCTGCGGTATAAAAAGGACTTACCACATTCGCCACTATAGTTGGGCGTATAACTGTTAGGTTACATATAACAGGACGTAAACGCCCGTAAAATGTTCATCTTTTGTTGCTTGTTTTATTTTTTCATTGTTTTTCTTTGCATCTCGAATTGCTGCGCATGCGCTGGCTTATTGCATTTTTTCACGTTGTTACAGGAGGCCATATTTGCAGTTTTGATTTTTGGGCCTCTTGCTCTATATATACCTGTAACCATTAATGCACTGCAAATACGGAATAAAAAAGAAAAAAAATCTAGCTATTGCCGTCCAACCCTATGCATCTATAGCCTTAACAAGAATAACGAATGTAGGAATTCGTTGCAGAGCTGGCGAACAAATAATTGAAGAACTGTGGCTTGCTGGACAGCCTCATTCATATATTGCAAAACGAAAAACCACCGGAAAAAATACACGTATATGGAAAGAGGAACCACACATGGATGACGTTGAAACATAACCGACGAGTTGTGCCTGTGAATTGTGTTCCAGCGTCGACCCAGTGTGGTTCCTCTCTTAGTTTGCGCGTTCTTTTCCCGTTGTTTTTTTTTCCTCTTATCATAATATTCATTCGTAGCGACGTACGTCTGCGGAAATTCGCTCATGGTTTATAAAAGTTCTGAAAATGGCCCACATGTCGACACACGTGGTGTGTTGCCACCCATCCAGCCCAGGCCCGTAGTCTCAGTCTTAAGAACTTTTATTTTTTTTTTTAACTGGCGCTTCGTTCCATTCGAGATGACGAACATGGTTCTTGAGAGAAGACAGGCGGAAAATTACATGTTCAACGCGTTTTTGGAGCAGACGCTCAGTCTCAAGCTTGCAAACCATTCTTGAAGGAACGGCCTAGACCTACCTCACCGGTGGTATTTAGTGCATTCGCTCCGTTTCGTTCCGTTTCATATCTTCTATTTGTTTTTTTTTTTGCCTCCACAGCTGTTTACTGCGCAGAGAGTAACATCTGCTGGTCATTTGCTCGCCGCCATTTTCTTCACGGAGCCAAGGGAAGCCGTTGAACCTGTTATCTTCCGAGAGGCGTCTGCAATTCTGAGGCCATTTGTTTCGTCTGCTGTTCGGGGCGTCGTCTGCTTACCGCGCCCCCTCGCGGCGTGTCGTTAACTGCGTGCGAGGTTGATGGATAGAGTGTAGAAAACAAATGCGTAACCAACAAAAAGAACGATACATTGTGCGTGTATGTCTGTGTATACACGTAGACAGAGCTTGTGTGGGTGTAACGTGAAATGAAATAGCAAAAATGAGCAAATAAGAGTTGCGTGGAGGTGGGCGGATCAGACGAGGATGTTGCAATGCGTGCGAGAGTTCGTCTGCTACGCTTAAAAAAAAATGAAAAAGAAACTGCTAGCAGACGATTGTTCCCCTCCTCAAGCTGCTCTGGAAGCGAGAGTTCAGAACCGGTTCCATTTGAAATGAAAGAAGGTGTACGCACAGCCACGCGCCTTTGTTTATCGAAAGAAAAAAATACTAAAAGTATTTTAGAATATCATTGTCAGCAGTGAGCAAAAAAACGCATTGAGCAGACGACGGCGGGAAGCCATTAGGCGCCTTGGCAAGGGTCCTGTCGGTTGTTCTATACGCTACCGTGTCATCGTTGTACTATAGGCTATACAGACCCCATGCATTCATTCTCAGAAGAAAACCTATCCTGACGGTGTTTCGAGGCCAATTTCTGAACTACTGGAGCGTAGTAGAGGACACCATTGAACCTGTTCTGGACAAACAACTGCTTGGCCTAGCCAAGGATGGGGCGGCTTTTTTTTTTGTCTGCTCTTGTGACTGCTTTTACTTCCGTAGCTCTGACCTGGCAAGGAACAATTCAGGCGGCGCAAAACCGAAAGACGCCCTCCAAGTTTGCAAAGCCGTCTTATTTCGTGGGTTTAGTGCATTTCTTAATCATCTCGGCTCGAAAAAACGATTACTCCGTAAGGTGAAGGTTGATCGGAAATTAAATGCATCATTGTATCGCGGACCAAATGCTCCACACGTGAAAGTAGAGTTATGATAGAACACGCAAAACTATTTCCTCAGCGAGAGAGATTTGCCGAACAATACTATACTGCACCAAGATTAAGGGGTAACGAGAAAAGGCGTAATCAATTCACTGGTTTAACTGCGCACGCCTGAAGGGCTTTATTGTCAAGACATTTAAACCTGTAAGTGTAACCACGCTTAAACATTCCAGCTCAAGAGGAGCTTGTCTTGAATACAAAACCGAAAATATGTCTTTCAGTAGTACTGTCTTGAGCGAAGATTCGACAGACAGACAGTGGGAGTGTTAACAGTCATAGCCTCTAAAATCGAACCGGACTAAAATGGCGGAGGAACGTTCGATTGGAATCTATTCTTTTATCTCCCGACGGTCACTGCAAAATACATGCACCCGCTTATTTTTATTCTTTTTATTTCACACAGACAGATCATTAGACAGTTCCTTGGAAGCAAGACAAAGTTCTGCGTTTTATGTATTCAAACGTGCACTCAGATATCTACTCGTAACACAAGCTTAAGTTGTGATTACTAAAACGTTTCGTCAGGCCCGCTAAGGACTGATCAGGATGATTTAATAACTCGGAACTTCAACTACATTAGCTTCTTATTAATATACATTTTAGATGGATAGTAAGGCAGCGATTTTGACTTATTCATACAGTGCTCGTCGAACTCCTGCCATGAGCAAATCGACGCCAACATGGCGAGATCGACGACCAGTCGTTCCCACTTCGTCGAGGATATGCGCCGCTTGCGGTATAGGCCTAAACCATCTCCGGGAGGTTGCTCGCGAGCTATAACTTGTCAACGCTCGAAGACAAACATGCGCAAAAGCGATCGCAGAGCAATTTCAACGACCAGCCAAGCATGAACGGAACCGTCCGCCTACGGACTTCATTGTTAGCAGCCGCACACTTCGGATCCTGTTGACCGACCGCTAATTCAAGCGCGAACGGACTGAATGCTAAACGGATCTTCAGTCGACCGTTACGGGACTGCCCTGACCTCTGCCGAGCCCTGTGGCGGCGAGTATACGGAGCGGGGGTGCGTGGGACGCCGCAATCAACTCCCCCTAAGTCTCGCGAACTCTCTCAGAGGTCGTGGGCGACCACTTGCATGATGTGCGAAACGGTACGGGTGAAAGGCTACGCATCGCAACGCTTCAAAGGCGTACTCCTTCCCTCCATGTACACAAATATAGCCTCCATGACAGCAATGGCCGCACCGAAGACTCGGCAGACGGACAGCCAAAGCGGGCATGTTCACAGGCCCAAGAATATGATTTTGAAGCGAAAGGCTTCACTACGCAAGCTAAAGCAGTCGTCGCGTAGGCCGGAATATGACCTTCAGCCCGATCACTTTAGCCGCGTATGGCCCTATGTGGTACAGTTATGGTGTCGAACCCTTGACTCCTGAGCTTGACCCAGCACCTTTAGTTTAACCTCCAACCTCTGGCCTTTGACATTGTGTGTCCTTTGGGTTGACCTTTGACCTTAAGAACATCCGGTTGGGTGATGTCAAGCCACGTGATGGAGTACGATGGGGGTGTCGTAAGATCATGTGATACCACGTCATAGCCACGTGGACAAGCCTCAGACGCTTGGCTTAGCAAGCGTGCTTGCTTTTCGCTAAATTACAGGGTTAGCCAAGTTAAGCCACTGCCAATTTTTTTAGACCATCGCGTCTCTGGTGAAGATGAACGGTGCTATCGAGAGTCGACACCACAGATCAGTTTTTTTCGTCTGCTAAGTTCCGACTACTTTTAGTCGCAGAAGATATACCCGGATGTCGAACTGGAGTTTCGTAATCGCTGCGGTTTAAGAATTGTGGTGTTCGTCACGCCGGTGTGTCAGCAGACGGTCTATAATTCGATCTTACGGACAGTTTCGCAGCCCTATAGACTTCCAAAACCTGGCACGCTCACTAGGTCCGAAAATTTGAAGATCTGCAGACTGTCGCGTCGCCTGTGGGCAGAAAAGCAAAAGTGCTCTGCGCTGCAGGAAGGATGCAGATTGCCATCGAG
The DNA here is from genome assembly GCF_052857255.1 of Amblyomma americanum. Classification (NCBI taxonomy): domain Eukaryota; kingdom Metazoa; phylum Arthropoda; class Arachnida; order Ixodida; family Ixodidae; genus Amblyomma; species Amblyomma americanum. The sequence goes on along the minus strand of NC_135505.1, from coordinate 134,669,393 downwards.
AGTTCAAGCCATGCATCACAGATGGCGCCCGGTTCTACTAACTCTTTGCAACTGTTGCCCGCATAACAAACTCGGACTTCAAACCGGAGTTCCGTAACCGATACGATTGAAGAACTCTGGTGTTTATAAACACACCATCGCCCGTGACAGCGCAAGCCCACTCCGGGGTGTTAGACGAGCCATTTTTCGAGCAGGCCGGCGGACCATCTATCACCAACGGCTGCAACGGTCACCGAGACGGTCACCGACGGCGGCAGCGTGTAGACGCTGCATGCAACCCGAGCTCTCTTTTAGCCGCGGTTTCTTTCTTTTCTTTTACTTTTACGTATGCCTCCCATGCATCTCGGAAAGTTCAACGACCCTCCCGAGGCACACGCCGTGCAGTAGTAAACAGTCCTTCCCGCGGTCCTTCTGGGCTTCTTCTTTATCGGGGGCTCCTGTCGGCGGGGAAGTATAGGCGGCCATGTTCTTTTTCTATCCAGGGCAGGCTTGAAATCGCCACACCATCTACTGGAATTCTTCCCTACCCCAGAAAGGCCCCCCTCGGCTCCGTGGTACGGTGGCCTCTATTCAGAACTTAATGCTCCCGCTAAGCCTTCTTTCACACTCGAAGGAAAGCCAGGAGTAGGGGTGTATTTGGAAGAAAGTCTGAACAGCCGTCTCCGGCCGTATTGTGCGGGCTATGTCGGCCACCTTCCTTTCTTCCATTTTCCCATTTTCATCCTTCTCTTCTTCTTTCTTCCGCTCTCATTCCTTCATTCATTCCTCCCTCGCTGCCCTCACTCCTTCATCCCTTCCTTTTTTCATTTCTTCTTCATTCAATCCTTCTTGCCTTTCTTCCTCCCTCAGTTACTCCTTCCCTTCATTTCCCCATAGCTTCTTTTTTGGGGGAAAAGGACAGCTTTAAAACAAAGGAACTTTTAACAATCAGTTTCCTTTTGTAACAAACATACTTAAACTGGTTTCTGGCTCTTGAGAGCCCAAGCTGCATGTGTGCCATAAAACCTAACACAGCTGCAACGTCATCATTCCTTTTTCCCTCCCTTCCTTACTTCGTTCTCTCTTTCATCAATTGATTCCTTCGTTCGCTTCCGACTCCTTTAAATTACTCATTCCTTCTCTCACTGCTCTCTTCTTTCATTCATTTCTTCCTTCCCTCTCTGTTTCGTTCGTTCATTTCATCATGGATTTTCTATTTTCACACCGGGTCAGTTCTCTACAGATCTTTTGCTTCCTCCTCCTTTCTGCAAGGCCTGCGCTGTCAAGAAGGAAACAGAACCGTGCCGAGAAACCACACAGGACACTCGGGACTAACTCCGCGAGCCACTAGCAATCCGGGATGTGGACATAGGGCGTCAAATGTTCCGCTGTGGTCACGGGGCGTTTTTGCAGCGCGAAAGGCATCTCGAAAAGGGAGACAGGTAGGGTTCATTGAAGGAAGTGAAGAGTCGCGCGTATTCAAACTGCGCAATCTTGAAGTTTCCTTCACGAGGCTTCGTTGCCGAGTGCCGCAACTAAATTTTTACCTATACAGGCCTGGTCTGGCGATCTCCCCATTGTGTCCGTATTGTGCGGAGCCGGAAACAATAGAGCACTTTCTTCTCTTTTGCCGTCGCTACTCATCGATTAGGAGGCGACTATTAGAAGTTCCAATACAGAATCTCAGTTTGCGCCTGTCTTCGGCGGTTGTTCTGTCTGTTGGCGCTTCTATGCTTGGCCATACCAATGGGAATGTTTGCTCTGCCGTTCAAAATTATCTCCTAGAATCAAAACGTCTACCTTCATGAGCTTTCGTCCTGCCCATCCCATTATCAGCTTCTGTATTTCGGTTTTTACAACCACTTATAGTAATCCCTACCCCTTCTTTGCCTAAATTTTAGTTTGTATGACCCCCCTAACCTCCAGCAACCACCTCGGCTACGAAAACTGTGCAATCCAAATTTTGGTAGGTCATCCCATGCTTGCCACATGCAACTGGTCATTTAAATAGTCACCGCCTGGTTATGGCCAATCCCCCGGGTATGTGCCATTGTGTGAGGTCAACAACAACAACAACAACAATCAAACTGCGTCGCTTCTTCCCAGCAAAGTACCCAAGCACACATGCTTGTGCGATGGGCTGTGCCGAGGACGTAAGCCATGTAAGGTCATCTAGCTTGCGCCTCGACAGAAAGCTGGCGATTACTGATAATCCCGCGCAAATTGAAACACTTCCGAAAGAGTGGCTTTGAGCTGCCATTTCTTGCCGTAGACTACGAAGCAGTTCTCGCCAAGATTAAAAAAGAAATAATATATAGCTCACTACCCGCCCAGTAAACGGTCTCGTTGGGACGTGAGCGTGGCACCGCGCCTTCGTGAAACCGGACTCACAAGAGCGATTAGCGGAGCGTAGCCAGTGCACTGATAAGGCTGATTGCAATCTTCTAAGGCATCCGTTGGGCGGCGGGTGTCACGCGGTCAGGATCGTGTGTCGCTGGCGTCTTTAATCTCAAGTTTTGGCGGCGCCTCAGTGTCGCTTGCACATTTGGTAGGGCTGTGCAGTTTGATTGATGATGTGCGCATCGTATATGCTTATACAGAATAGTGCAGTGGAAAAGAGATTCCCATCATTTTACTGTGCTCAGCGGGCATGGCGTCTAGTGGTTATGATGCTCAGTTGTGATGGAGTTCAGTGGTTATGGTCATGCTCAGTTGTGATGGAGTTCGGTGGTCATGGTCATGACCAGCGGTCATAGCGTTCAGTGGTTATGGCGATGCTCAGGGTTCATGCGTTCGGCGGTTACGGCGATGCTCAGCGGTCGTGGCGTTCAGCGGTTATGGTCATGCTCAGTGGTCATGCCGTTCAGTGCTTATGGTCTGCTCAGCGGTCATGGCGCTCAGTGGTTATGGTGGTGCTCAGTGGTCACGGCGTTCAGTGGTTATGGTGGTGCTCAGTGGTCATAGCGTTCAGCGGTTATGGTGGTGCTCAGTGGTCATGGCGTTCAGTGGTCATGGCGATGCTCATGGGTCATGGCGTTCGGCGCGTATGGTCATGCTCAGCGGTCATGGCGCTCAGTGGTTATGGTGGTGCTCAGTGGTCATGGCGTTCAGTGGTTATGGTGGTGCTCAGGGGCCATGGCGTTCAGCGGTTATGGTAGTGCTCAGTGGTCATGGCGTTCAGTGGTTGTGGTGATGCTCAGTGGTTATGGTCATGCTCAGTGGTCATGACGTTCGGCTCCTGAGCCCGGGGCGCCTGGATCGAATCCCAGTCCTGGATGCGTGTGACGGTGCCATTGGGTGGTGGTCGCCACTCCACAAATTTGTACAGCCATGCCAAAGATTTCCCAGCCACGTCCTTCATAATCCAACGCTGAATTTCTGGTAGTCCAGTATGTGAAGCTCTCGTCGCTGGATTGTCTTCACTTTATTTCATTTTATTTATGCTCGGGAGTAACTATGCCACAGAAGTCTCATGCCTTTCTTTTTAATAAACCACTACTACTAATCCTACTAAATATGCCCCCCAAACGTTACCAAACTACGAATATTTGGGTGCTGTCCCTGAAGGGTATCAGTGTCAACGAAACGCAGACTCCAATGCAATGTGAGCAGTCAGTGCATGTTACGGAACCCCAGGCGGTGAAAATTAATCCCGAACTCTCCACTATACGGCGTCCGTTTATTTGTCCCTTTTTTTCATTCTCGTCTTCATCCCTTCCCCAAAGGCGCGCGGTTGAGGTGGATTCTCAGACTTCTCAGAGTAAGAAAATTAAGCGCCTTTCCTATCCTCATAGATCAGTCTCAAAAACATTTGCAAACACTTATGCTAACGAATTACAAAGGGCGTTTGATCCCACTGAATATATATATTCATTTGAACAGATTTATTATTTAGCTAATTTGAATATGTTGGTAATTAGTTAACATTGACAAATTAGCCTCAACGAGGTACGCCCCCCTCCCCCATCCCCTTGTCAGATTAGTAACAATAAAAATGTGGTGCTGTGGAGCTGTTTAACGTAGTTATGTTAAATGATATGTATGGAATAAAATTTAACGCCCTTTATGTATGGCCTTGTAAGCCTTCGTTTCTACGCTGCACTGATTGCGTGCAAAGCTTTTGTACTTGAGTCGAAGGTGCGGTTCGGGGCTATACTGAAATAGTCTGCGTCTTTTTGTTCGGTGTCCGTCTGCATTGATCCCGTCAAGGTAAGTCAGTGTGGTCTTTCAGGCGCGCAAAGAAGTGCGGGGAACTCCGGCGTGTGTGTGGGTTGACGACGCCGTCGACATCTGCGCGTGCCGCCTAATAACCTCGGCGCCAAAGAGCGCGCGAAATTGATAATGAAGCGCCGCTTGCATGCACGCTCCGAGAAGGAGTGGGCGGGGCCTAATGAACCTGAGCTAGCTGAGTGTTTACACTGGCGCGCCGGCGCGCTGCTTTCAACAACGCCCGCCCCGCGAAAGCGAATACAGGCCGGCACGTGACGCTGCAAGAAAGAAAGAATTAAAGAGGGAAAGAAAGAGAGAGACAGAAAGAAAGAGTGGGTGAGGGGGCAGAGGGCGTCGTACGCGACGCGACCACCACCACCTCCGCGCAACAGTGCGGGTCACGTGACTGACCTTGCGAAATGTGGCCACGCCCACCGTCCGCGAAGCAGCTCCGGGAGCTTCTTTTTACTTGGACGATTTTAGAGGTCCGGTTGGGGATACGAACGATTCGCTGGCGCGCCCCGCATTTGTGATGCCATTTGTTGTGTATAACCAGACGAACTGCCCTGGAGGCGATGGTTACAACGGAGTCATTCGGCGAGTTTTCGAAAAGCGCTAATATATAAATCAATTTCAAGATGAATAAACTTTCCTTCGTGGTTTTTTTTTCGGCAATTTTTTATCCTGCGCGTGAAAAAAAAAAAAAATTGAGCGTCATTATTAAACTGAAGTTCTGTAATTTACACCCAAGGCACTGGTGTAGACAGTCCATAGAAACGAGACACTTTTTACTAAAAGCAAGGCATGCAACCTAACTCATTGGAAGCTGTCTGAGTTCAAGAGTCACGCATTTTGAAATGGCGCGAAGTCTCGGCGGTGACGGCTACACCGAAGACTTCTGGACAAAGAAAAGCATGCGACAATCTGTCATTTCGTTTTTATTGTCAAAAACAACGAGATTTTCCGTCCGCTTCCTCTCGCGATAAACGTTGACACTGTTGGCGTAGAGTGCTTGCTTATCGCTATCTTTCCACTGTTTCCTGATTAGTGCTGTTTTAATTACTGTCATTTTGAATATTACGCGACGTCGTGCCTCCTACAATCTCTGGTTGTTACTCTAGCGAAGTCATCACGGAGGCAGATATACGTACGGCGTATTCCATTAGAGAGAGAGGCTACAAAACACATTAGGATTGGCCTACGGCTCTGAAACTGCGACCGCAATTAACATAGTGATTAAGTTGTGGTTAAAGATGATTATACCGAAGAAATGCCGCGATAAATGCGGACTCCTTCGCGATTTCACGCGAGGCTCGAGGTCTTGGTCTGCACATTGCTTGAATTATTGAAAATTGCAGGATTGCCCTTAAGACATCTCCTTAATTAAGAGCGGAAATGCGAGAGCATTTCCCTTTCCTGTTTCTCCATCCCCTTTTCATTTCCCACGACCTTAATAATAATAATAATTGGTTTTTGGGGAAAGGAAATGGCGCAGTATCTGTCTCATATATCGTTGGACACCTGAACCGCGCCGTAAGGGAAGGGATAAAGGAGGGAGTGAAAGAAGAAAGGATAATAGGTTCCGTAGTGGAGGGCTCCGGAATAATTTCGACCACCTGGGGATCTTTAACGTGCACTGACATCGCACAGCACACGGGCGCCTTAGCGTTTTTCCTCCATAAAAACGCAGCCGCCGCGGTCGGGTTCGAACACGGGTACTCCGGATCAGTAGTAGAGCGCCCTAACCACCACGACCTTCACTGGACTCGAACCCACGGCTACCGTTTTGCTATCGTTATCATCATTACTATCACCATCACCGAATATCACTATTGCTATCATTTTAATCATCATCGCTGTCACAAGCTATTACTGTCGCTATCAGAATTGGCGAACGACGTCACAGGGAACCAACTTCCGGAGACATATTTTGCGGACACCTCTGGCTTCAACACAGCCATCTATTTCTTTCGCATTAATAAAACACTCTACAGATGACACCGACGCAAGCACTCGCGCCAATTCCCAGTATACAATTACAGGCGGTAAACGGTGCGGCCGTCATGGCTGGCTGCGTCTGAGCGCGAATCTTAGTCTGATCGCGCTTGTGTACAATACGATCTAGAGAGATTTACTACACATTAGGCATGACTTTCCTTGTAGCAGAGAGGAAAGTCTTCGATGTATGACGTCAGCCTCGATGTTGCTATTAACTTCTGCGGCTCTGTCAGCTGATTTGTTTGAGATGGGCTGCACCTAGCGTGCTCAGGCTTAAGCCTACTTCCGCATTTTTTCTAATCGAGGCAATATATCCAGAACGCGTTTGTTTCAGGTTACTCAGATGCTGAACGCTATAGCTCTGTAATCTAAGATGACGTATAGTGCGGGTGTTCGCGCAATCGGCAAGTGGTACAAAGCGCCGGCTGTAGCGAAGTTTAAAATGCTCGGGAAAAAACCCGATAGCTCAGCGCAAGCTCATTTATCCATGTCCCCCCTTTCCGCCGACACGCTAAGCATATCTCAAAGTGAAAGGTCTCGAAATGGGAATGGCAATTCAGTCAGTTGTTGACGCGCGAGATGCTTCGGCCTTGCCCGTATTCAGCTTTGAAATGAAAATACAAGAGAGCTTGAAATCTCTGCTGACTGCTCGTTTTTTTTTTTTGCTGTTTTAGTTACGTGCTTGAACTCGTGTAGCTCAAGACACGAAAATGCAGTCACCTTCCAAGCAATTTTTTTTTCTTTGCCCTGAGTGGCATTCACAAAACTGCAAGAACTATAACCGAAAATGCTAAGGCGTGGTCAGCCTTTGATTTTGCATACTATAACAACAGTGTGCTTTCATGCTTTATAGTGAGCAAAGTTGCTGGTCTTCTGTTGTTTGCAGTCCTGTGGAGAACGTGATGCCATTTCGTGTGATTAGCATCTCATTTCACAATCATGCAACTAAAATAAAACTTTAAAAATCATCGTCAATGATAGTTCGATTTTTCTTTTGCTATCTGTAACTTTGGTCCCTAGTTCAGCATAAGGATGAGAAATGCATATTGAGCTTGCATCAGACACATGGCAGCAGTCATGACCAGCTCTTTTTATCGCTTAAACAGGAAGTACTAGACAGCAGCATACTCAAAGCGGGCCGGGGCTTGCCGAGTGCGCTTAGGTGCAATATTTCACCAAGTTTCGTTGGACACTGGTAATACCTTCGCCTAGACCGTTCAGTGCTCTTTTTTATCTTTCACGCCACCTTCACCAAGAAGCGGCATGTTTATGTCGACTGAGAGATTCTGCAATCGGTTCTCAGGAGATGAAGTAAACGATAGCATTTCCGCGCGCGATATTTTTCAAGCACGCCGTCTGTGACCAGTTCGGCCCACAACGGTTTTAAATCCTACTCGCATGTCCCTTACTTTCAAAGAACGGCGCACTGGTTGGCTGAAAATTCGGAGGTCTACAAATTGTGGCGCCATCTCTCGACGTACTTCTACGGCTCCATTCACCACTTCCAACGCTGCAAGCTGCTATACTTGCTCAAAGAGAGTCACGGGATAGGTCTTCTTAGGAAATTGTCACATCAGAAGGCCATGTTTTGAAACGAAAAATTCACAACTTTAGCATTATTAATGAAATTTAGACCGTGATTTCACTTTTAACGACATAGTCTTATAAGCAATTCATGGCTACTCGACGTTCATGACTATCAAGAACATAAATGTGCTAGTACATGAACTCTTGTTCGGAAATGATGGTATTACTCGGCAATCAGTGCTTAAAACCCCGCTTATTAGCGTCTCTTCAAAGAGCCTACCAAAAATGTGCCCCCCGCGCTACGGTCTGCGAAAAAAAAACAATGCAAGTGCGCACCGGAAGGCTGGAACCAGACGCATAGGACGACCCATCGGAACGACGTCATTATCGGTTGCAGACGCATCCTGAATCGGCCTTAATTTGCGTCTTGGCACCCTTTAGACTCCGCGCAAACGGTAATCGAAGGTAGTTGAAATTCAGAAATAGAAAAATAAGTCCCGAAAATCGAAAGCGTCCCAATTTTACGACCGTAGTATTTTACATAATTGCGATAAGCGACGCGCGAACCATCGTGCTTGATCCCGTCTGCCTCGTTTATCTACAGCATCGTCTGCAACGAGGCACGACGGTGGCAAAGATGTCGGCCCTGGCGAATACAGACGCAACCGGTTTATATAAGCAGAGCCGCGATTTGTTATTTAGTTTCTTAGTTCGACCATTTTGCTTATCGCCCTAAACGGCCGTTGTGTAGAAGTGCGCTGACCCCGCATAGCTTTTGAAGTGTCCCATTACCGGGCAGAAAACACGGGGGCTTATCACGCATGTTATGAATAATTTATGAACCAGCCACATGCCGCGGCAACTGTTTTCGACGCCCCCCCACCCGTCCTCGTTCCTTCGGCTGTGGTCCCTCCCCATAAGCCACCCCTCTAACCCCCCCCCCCCCCCCCCCCCCCCCCCCCCCCCCCCCACTGGAAAGGCTCGAGCGCACTCGCAGACCTAAGCAAAATTTAAGCAGGGCAGGTTGAACGCCGTTTGAGAGCTGACCAAACTGAGATTGCATATGAGGGCTGAAGAGTATAAGAGGTTATAGAGGTTGGGGGGGTGGGGGGGGGGGGGGGGGTCGGAGAGGAGAGTATCTTGACAGGTGGTGAAATATGCTTGACACGCTTACGCTTATCGGATCGCTGTACTTTCCCCGCCCCTTTTCGCAGAACTGAACCGTGTTTGCGGTCGGTCGTCTAGACATGGTTCTTCTCACCTGGCGTAGTGTACGTACGTACGTACGGACGCACGTTTCCGCCAAATCCGGGCCATGCCTGCAGGAAGGAAGGCGTATGCATACGTCGTGTGTTTGTTGTGATGCGCGCGCGACGCGGTGATGTTGCTCGAGATTCGAAGAATAGGGGGCTGCGTTTCAAGTTGTAACGAGGAAAGGATACGCCACCCACGTAGTCGCTCGTGGAAATTGAAGAAAAAAATTCGGCAGAGGCACACAAGACTGTTTACCTTTGAGAATGCGAAAGCTGGTCATGGTCGCAAGATGTAGAAGTTCGGTTGCGGTTTGCGAACTTAGTTTATTTCAGGCGATGAGCCTTTTTTTTTTTCGATGTATGACACCATCCATGCACACGCGCGTATGACACCGCCCGGAAAGCCTGAACCACAATTTCTATCGAAAGTATGGGAAGGTATACAATTGAAGGTGCATATGTCGTCGGTTCGAATCCCTGTCGCAAGCTATATAGCCTCCATCTTGACTAGCAAGCGTAGGTTATATATGCAACGAGAAATCGTATGGCACAACCCGGAATTAACGCCTGTATAACAAACGGTTGCGTCACAATTTTGGTACGAATGTCACCACATGAATGGTGTCGCATTGAGGTTGGCCAGTGGCGGGTATATATAGACGAACGACATGTATATGAATGTCTGAAGTGGCGGTTCTTGGCTTGGTGTGTGCGTCATATATACGGCTGTTTGATGACGTCACTCTTTTTGCTTGCCATCGCAAGGATTTTCTGTACTATCTGCGAGTACACACACATATACCCCCCCCCCCCGCCATCTTTTCTCGTAATGATTTCGCATTAAAAAAGAAAGATGCAACAGTGGGCTTAGGTTGCATCATCCAAGACACCGCATTTTAGGACGTTGTCGTGTAACGCGACAGCTCTATATCTCTCGGTTGGAAGCGCCTGGGTTCCATTTGCGAGTAAGAAATTTGAAATACCTCACACGATCAACAAGTGACAAAACATACACGTAACATGACTACGTAACTTGTAACAAAGGGCGCAGCGGCCAAACGAGGCTTAAGCGCAACATGTATAACAGCGATAAGCTTCGGCATCCTCTACATATCCAAGTGCGCCCGGAGCCGCTGCGGATCTTAACTTCATGTTTCAGCGATGCCGTTATGGGGGGACTTACGAGAAAAAAACCTGGCCGCTTTTCTGTATATACTGTATGACTGAATGCAGTAGGAGTGATAAACCGCACAGGTGTGCGACTGAGAATGGAAACTGTACGGCGACATATGGGCATGCGAACGCAGCTGGTACGGCGCGTTCCACTCCTTACAAAAATTTCTTCAGAAAGTCTATAGACTGTCCATAAACTTCTGCCTATAAAGTCTATAGACTCCCTATAGACAAACCCTAGAGAACAGTCTATAGGCAATGCAAATCCTAGAGACAGTAAATCGACAGTCTATAGATTCATAGCCATACACTTTAAGTAGACGTCTATAGACTGAATAGACAAAAAGAGATACCTATAAGAAGGCAATAGAGTCTATAGACTGCCTATAGACGATTTTTATAAGGGACCGCCGCCTGGCTGGTCTCGACGTTCACAGGGGCAGTGAAAATCACATGGAACGCTAGCAATTCGACACTGCTGAGCCTGTTTGCAGAACGGCATGCAGCACACACCTGTGCAGTTAGGGACAGGCAGTGGAACGGTGTACAGGTTTGCGCAAAGCGACGCTATGTCGTCCCGTCGTTACGGCGAGACAACATCCTGTACGAGCTCTCGTTAATTGTTTTGAAACCAATCCGAACATCGTCTGATACCGTTGAAATTGTGCGCAGGTCATGTGTGACGTCAGTAAATTCTGCTAGCCATTACATCCAACAGGAATTCGCTTTTTCAGTCTCACAAAAGGCGCATTTTTTTTTTCAAATGACGGAAAATAAAAATCTCCTGATCTTTCCTTCATACTCCAGAAAATCTACCTAAACCTACGTTGTGACTTGCTTCAGTTTAGCTCCGTGTCGACAATAAAAGGCACATCTCCTTCGTCCTACACCTAGGCTTACATGATTCAAGCGTACGTAAAGGTCACGTGACCAAAACACGCGCGGCCAGGGACCACGAAAGGCTATAGACACCGATTACCGTGGAGACAGCCGCATGTGCGACCATCTCCATAACAAATTTGACGTCAAATCTATATTGACAGATCGATATAATAGTGGAAGATCGACTTCCTTCGGATAATAATAATAGTAGTAGTAATATTAATAATAATAATAATAATAATAATAATAATAATAATAATAATAATAATAATAATAATAATAATAATAATAATAATAATAATAATAATTGGTTTTGGGGGAAAGGAAATGGCGCAGTATCTGTCTCATATATCGTTGGACCCCTGAACCGCGCCGTAAGGGAAGGGATAAGGGAGGGAGTGAAAGAGGAAAGGAAGAGAGAGGTGCCATAGTGGAGGGCTCCGGAATAATTTCTATCACCTGGGGATCTTTAACGTGCACTGACATCGCACAGCACACGGGCGCCTTAGCGTTTTCCTTCGAAGCGCAGTAACGAAATTCGCTTCAGATATAGCGAAAAGATGCTTACAACGAAGAGATTTCAGCGACCCTTGACAACCTCGTATTAAAAAGGCTCCACCGACCACGGCACAAAAACCAGTTAACCGTCCTACCATTCATGACACTAAATGCAGCCTCGATTGCAGCTATACCTTCTCCAAAAAGTTTTCAGGCCACATCATTTTCTTTTCACGCCTACGGCACTCCTCAAGACCCAAAGGGCCTTGGTTCAATGGACGAGGGCGGCCGATAGGGCCTTAACCCAAACACCTCTCTGTAACCATTTAATGATTGATAACTGTTTTTCACCAGCATTTCTGAAGACCAATGAGACTATTTACAGACGCATAGAACTTAGATAAGCTCTTCACTAGACGTCTAAAAAGCAAAGCCATGCGGCCTGGAGAATTTTGGACGAAAGTGTGTCTTTCTGTGACGGAAAGACGCAAATGCTTGCTTAAACCAAGACACGACGCACACAAGGAGAGGTGTAACAGCTTTCTGCGTATACGCGCCATCCCCTTATCTCCCATTGTGTTCCCGAAGCTTTCATCGCCCTGTAAACAGGTCATAGCGCATCCATCAGGGAGTTTCGATCGAGTGGGAAGGAAGGAAGGAAGGAAGAAGTCTGACAAAGGCTCACGTCAGCTGCCCCTGAGGGAAAGCCCGCAGTAATGAAAGGAGACGGTGTGATTGTCACGGTAGGGAATATGGCGAGAGCGGTGGCGAACGAAATGTATAAATAAAAGAAGGGAGCCAGCATCTCTGCTTGTCCCCCCAGCTAAACACAACACCGGCGCAGGCACCGTGGGACCTTGAACGACCTTGCATGTAGTCGGGCGCCGAAGGGGGAAGAAACGAAAGAACAGAGAAGGGGAAAAAAAGATGAGAAAGGAAAAGAAAAAGGGATCCGGGTCAGACACGCCTCCTCTCCGAAACGCCAGCAGGCGTTCTCCGCCTCCTCCTCCTCCTCCTCCTCCTCTTTCACTGCGTGAATGTTCCGCGGAGTCCCGCGGATTCCGGCTCCTCGGCTCGGATCCATACTTATCCGCGAAGCACGACTCTTTCGCCGAGAAGGAAAAAAGAAAATAAATTGGAGCAGACGGGAAAGGGCTGTTTTTGTCCTCACCCCCTTTTCGGAACCCAACAACGAAAAGGAATCAAAACAAACAGGAGAGAACGAACAAGGGAGGAAAGAACTGAGCTTTCCTTCCAAACGAAGCGAGGCAGCCAGGAGACCTCCCCCAACCGAGGCCAACACTGGGGAGAGGTGAAAGAACCTCCAGAGGGTGGAGGGGACCGCCGTGACGTTGCCCAGACGTCACGCGAACGTCACATCCCGCGGAGGTGCGCCCCAGCTCCGGTAGGGGACGTCACGGCCTTCGATCGCGGGAGGGCGGTGAGGGGCCGCGCCGTCTACGTCATTCGCGCCGCCAACCGCCACAGCGGAGGGAAGTCGCAAAACGATGTGGAGCGGTCGAGTGCGCCTTCCGATGCGTAGTAGGGCCTCCGACGCATTTGGCGGGAAAATGGGTGTTTGCCGGGGGAATCCAAGCGTGGGCATTGAGCACTCGGGAGAGTGCTGTTGGCATTCGTGGTATGAGTTGTAGGCGGGGTACGGTCAACTAAGACAAAGAGTAAGGGCGTGGGCTTGATCACGAAGGTAATACACTGACTCCGCGCAGCGAAAATGGTGGCTGCGCCCCCACGCACACTTTGTCGACATTTTTGTTATGGTATAAGCCATTATGGTAACGCCTCTTGATGGCCAGCAGTTGCTCCGCGGACAGAATGCAGGTTGCACCAGCCTGGCAGCAGCAACTTTTTCGTGCAGTCTTTTCAGACCAAGTGATTCCATTTGACAACGTGATGGCCGCTATTGCCATGAAACTGAAGGTTACAGACAACATTCCCGCACCATTTTTTAAAGATCAAGGTGTTTAAGGAAGTACCAAAATAAATTTTCATCATAAATTTCAGCGCTTTCCTAAAGCAGTGAGTTTCTAATTTTGTATTTTGGTGTGCAAGCACTCTTGGCAGCTTCATGGTTGGTGGCGCCGCAGACTGCTAGCACCTCCTCTAAGCCTACTCCTCTGCTCTACACCTCCTCTACACGTTCCTGTCATCGGTTCTTGGCAGAGTACGGTCAACTGGAACAAAGTGTGCAGAGGTCCCCTTTCGTTGTTGTTTACCTCTGTTGAAGTGGCACCCGCAGTGGGGGATTAGCGCAGTTAGTGAAGTGCATCCGCCAGTGATTGTAGCGGGCCGGAGAGTTCAAAAAGCTTTCAGATCTGACTAAAAATAACATTTGGATAACAGACGTTTTCTTTTTTTTTACGCAATGTTTATTTGGAAGAACCCGTCAATATTTTTCTTCCAATTGGTTTAAGTCCATTATACCTATAGTGGCACGGACTGGGGCACTTTATTCTTTCAATTATTTTTCCTAGACCCAGCATAGCATTTCTTTGTACTCAGCTGCCTGCACTGGCAACTCCCCTTTGTGAAGATATACCTCCACCAACTCTATCCACCTCCTTGTTCGGCTTTCCACACTTTCCTCGATACAGTCTACAAATCTTAAGAATGTCAAAAGGAATTTTCGTGAAAATGTGTTGCCCCGTTGATGTAAAGTGGTAGTTCAGTTTGTTTACTACCTACATCAAGTTTTTTTTAGACGTTTGTAAGAGATTCCACGTCTTCTCAGCCTACCAGCGCAACGAATAGTCCAAAGGGAAGGAGAACGGTCCGTTATCTACGACTACATCAAGCGCGAAGCATGGAGCGAAGGGTTAGGCGCACAGTGCCATAAACTGACGTGGCGTAAGCAAGGTCGGCCCGCAGTAATCAGGACGAGTTGCATATCTCGACGCGGGCTCACTGGTCAGTGGCAGACCGATAACGAGATTTCGCAAACAGGCTGCTGTCGCCGCGACAGCCAAGTGTTGGCTTATCTGGGACCGAGACAGACTCTAGTAAGCCTGGGGTGACGGTCCGTCTTCCATACGGCTGTGCATACCCAACAATTTCTGGGCAAAAGCATTTTTGAACGGCAAAGAGTTTTATGAGCACAGTTTTTTTCGTATATTGTAATATTTCACTATAACAATCAATACATCCGCAGGTCTCCAGTCGGCAGGCTTGAATTTTTTTTTTTGCTATTCACGTTTTTGCTATCATCAAAAGCGTTCCCCATTGGTATTCTGTGGCAGTCTTGACTACTCGATGCGAGCGATATAAACACTTTAAAAGAAAGATATTGCTACATATCGGAAGAATGGACCATTACTTTCAATATATTTGTACCAGTACCTTACAGTTTTCCAATAGCCAAATTTTTTGTCCAAGAATGTTGGGCATGGTTAAAAATTCCACTATAAACTTACGCAATGATCGTAATGGGGGAGTGAAGCGAGGCAGTCTGACACGATTTCGTGGTTATCGCTGTAGTTTCGGCCCAACTGGACCAACAAACTTTTGCTGTCGGGATGGTTACTTCAGCAGCATCATCGTCATCAGGCTGACTACGCCAACTGCAGGACACTGGCCTCTCCTATGCCTCTCCAATTAACCCTGTCCTTTGCCAGTTGCGCCCTATGCCTGCAAACTTCTCAATCTCATCCGCCCACCTAACCTTCTGCCGCCCCCTGCTACGCTTGTCTTCTCTTGGAATCCACTCCGTTACCCTTAAGGACCAGCGGTTATCCTGCCTTCGCATTACATGCCCTGCCCAAGCCATTCCTGCTTATTGACTGCGACTAGGTTGTCATTAACTCGCGTTTATTCCCTCACCCACTCAGCCATCTTCCTGTCTCCTAACGTTGCAAATATCAGTTTTCTTTCCAGAGCTTGCTGCGTTGTCCTTAACTTAAGTTTGATCCTTTTCATTAGCCTCCACGTTTCTGACCCTTAGGGTAGTATCGGTGAGGTACAACTGTTATATGGTTTCGTTGGTCACTTACTCTGCAATAAGAATTACGGTTAAAAGTAGAGCTAAAGATTATATATATATATATATATATATATATATAAACGCAATAGAGTGGGCACATGGTGGAAAAAGTAAGAATCTTTATTCTAACGTTTCGACCAGGGTCCGGCCTTCGTCAGAGTATAGTAGAATATATATATATATATATATATATATATATATATATATATATATATATATATATATATATATATATATATATATATATATATATATATATATATATATAAGCAACGTTGCAAAAAGGAACGGGGCTATAGCACACTTTAATTTGATAGCTTAAGCCTAAAGCAATCACCGCGCAGGGATTCAGAGCCGCAGGGATTTGGTTTTATTTTCTTTCGCACATATCCGCTCTGCGTCGATGAAGTGCCGACCTACTGAGAGATGCATATTCTTACAGCTCAGCATTCAGCCTTCTACTTGACACGAGACAAAGTCTCCTTACGCAGCTGTAACGGATGTCCGGGCTCGTTGGTAGTCGATGATCGACGTGTTAACTGCGCAGTAAAGATGTGGGCAAAGAAATACCGGACCACAGAAGCGCTGCCACACCGTGTATAACAAAAGGAGAGAACAGTACGAACAAAATCATTCGCTTGTTGACGCCAACTAGCGACGACAACACGTGAGGCAGTGCGGCCGCACCCTGTTCCCTTGTCGGCGCAGCCCAGATGCTATAGAAGAAAAGCACGACGTCAAGGCAGCAGCTGTGCCAGGTATCGGTGTGACGTCGCGCCGCGACTTCTACGCGTCGGCAGCTGCTGGAAGAAGTCCCAACACGCCCTATATACATATGCACGCTAAACCTCCGGGGTTGTCCCGGAGTGCTTGGCTGGCTTGGCCACCGTCACGGGCGCTCTCTCAAGGAGTGAGAGGGTGTGGAAGGGAAAAGGCTAGCGGCACGAGGCGCCCTCTAGCGGTCGCCGAGATTTGTTTGTCGAGACAGTGAGGCGCCTCCTGGGCGAGCAGCTACGTCACGGTGTCACGAGGGGCTTGAGAAAGAGCGCGCGACCTGCACGGCAATCCCAACTCGCCCGGTGGAGTGGCACAGTGACAACTCTTGGGCAACAGACAGTTGAGAAGCTTACAAAATCTCGACGAATCGCGCGTCACAATTTCTGGATCTGGTTTGCTATAAAACGCAGCGCTGTTTTGCAGAAAGCGGAGTCTGCTAGGAAGACTGACCTTCAATGCCGCTGCATGCCATTAAACAGACCCCAAGTGTTTGGCAACAGGAGGACAAGTTTGCAAAGCCTTAATGTATAACAACACGTTGCAGTTTCGAAAGGACCTGTTTCCAGTTGATACGGAGCGCTTTCTAATAGAAAGGAATCGTTAAATATTAAATTTACTTTAATGAGTCGACTCTTGCCGAGTTCTTGACGATTGTTTACAATCATTAGGCTTCCTGCATTCCTCGTTCAAAAAAAAACAAACTCGAAATTCACTTCTGTAAGGCTTAAAGGTTTATTAAAATTAAATACAAATGAATTATAAGTTTCATAGAAAAGTTAGTACAGTAGGAGGTCCCAAAGTAAAACTGTCTGGGGGACCTCCCATCAGATATACTTGAATAAAGCACACAAGTTTGGCAAAGGAGCTAGAACAAAAATATAGATGAAGTTAAACTTATTAGTGTAATAGTATAAGGGGATGGAAAGTGGGAAAACGGAAGAAAGGAGATCAAGTAAACAAAAAAGGAGGTATGCAGGAATTGATGGCAGCCGAACAACGCCCCCCCCCCCCCCCCCCCTTCATTTCTCTGTGAGCCGATAAACAAGTCCCGTAGATGTTACAGTGTCGTTCTCGCAACTGCAACACTGCAACCGAACCACGGAAAAATCGTGGCGCTGTCTGCGCTAGCCTGTCGTTACTCGTTAACAGCCCCCTTTTATTACAGGCGGGGGTGGTGCCCATAACAATCAACTGTCCTGAGCTCCATCACCTCCACATCACCACAGCTCTCCTGGACCTTGAAGAGTGGGGCTACGAAGACAGAATCGGCTTTCAGTTCGATGGAGGTGCATGGATATGATTGGCCGGTGGCAGTGCGCTTATTATGATTGATAGACAGATAACGATATGAAAGAATGAATCAGTAGGTATGTGATTCCGCAGGTGTGAGAGATAGGAAGTTTCGTCCTTTAAACAGTCTAACGAGTACAAGTGCACGCAGTGGACGCGACGTCGATGAGTTAGAGACATCGTGAGCAGTGATCGCTGCGTTGTTTCATCTAGTGGCCGACTTCAATATGATTAATATGCCGTTAGCCGGGCAGCAGCAGGGAGATGTACCCTAAAAGCGACTGACCGAACGTCATCGCGTGTACTGTGCGATGTCAGTGCACGTTTTAGAACCCTAGGTGGTCGAAATTATCCGGAGCCCTCCGCTTCGGCGCCCCCATGGCCCGAGTCGCTTTGGGACGTTAAACACCCATAAAGACCAAATCAAACCTTTCATAATATCAGTACTGTAAGGTATTGTTATGGAAATATTGAAGGTAATGGTCCATTCTTCCTATGTGTAGGGAAATCTTTCTTTTAAAGCCTTTCCCTAGCTCACATTGAGCAAGACTTTCATAGCAAAGCCAATGGGGAACGTTCCTGACGACTGCAAAAACGTTAATAGAAAAAAAATTGCAAGTCATGCCGAGGGGAGATTTGCGGATATATTGACTGTTCTATTGAAATCCTACAATATATGAAAAAAAATTCCGTTCATGAACTCTTTCCCGCCGGAAAAATGTTTATGTCCAGAATTATTCGGTTGGCATCTTTTTCCTTCCCTCTCTCTGTCCGCAAGTGCCTGTTACAAGCTTAGTAACATTTCCCAAGAAAAGCGCTGGCTGTCTTAAAATCAGCCGCCGTCATATATATATACTTCCAGTGTGTCTAGGCGCGCGTATTATAGGGGTAGAGCTTGCGCAGTCTTTGTACACTCGGTTACTATCGTTCCGCGAGACATGGCTCGAGTAAATCTCGGGAGGGGGGCAGGAGGAGAGGTCCATCTAGAATTCACCGCCCCTTCACCCTCCCTCTCCCTTTCCCAGTATGATGTATATAACTACCGAGCCGCGATGTCTCGACGAACAACCCAAAGGCACAGTGAGAGGGAGAGAGAACTGGTTAGCTCCCCAATCGATGAAAGTTCGTCGGCCTGGCGAATGCGGGACCGGTACCGCCACGATGTCCACATCCGTCCCTAGATCCCCACCGCTCTTCCCTATACACCCCTCCTTATCCTCGACGGATGCACACGACGGGGAAGAAAAAGAGGGGAAGGGGAGAGACGTGCGTCTGGTCTGGAGAAGGAATCGACCACGTTCCGCTTACTCTGTAGCTTGCTCCGAGCGGGACTCCTCATTTAGGCTTACCTTCCCTTTCGTTTCCCTAATTACCCTTCTTTCCCCGGCTCTTTCCCTAGGAGACGTAAAAACTAGAGACGTGCGTTTCTATGTATACACGATCCGGGGCCCTTCTGCAGTGGTAGCTGCCTGAAACGCCTTAACTCTTCGGGATATATAGTTGTCAGTCGTCAAATTCACTGTCGTAGTATGTCGTGACCAAAAACTTGTTTTTGAGTTGTTTCTGGTTACGCCATTTATGTGCGTCTAGAGGTGGGAACGTATATCAGGGGCGGAGGCGTGCGGCAAGGCTCTTCTTCGATCCAGGAGAGGCCAGACAGATTCCCCTTTTTATGCGAAGCATAATAGGGACACTACTTAGCTCAACCATAGCCCAGCCTGGCGCGGCCGCGACCACCAAGGCTAACTCCCGCTCCTCCCGCTAGGGGCGCTGCAGCCGAGCACGTGGTCTGACGTCACGACAGCTGAGGAGAGACGGGGCTCAACTCGCGCGGTCGCCGCGCGGCCGCGACCACCAAGGCTAACTCCCGCTCCTCCCGCTAGGGGGCGATCGTCGTCGCTGCATTGTATAAAAGAGCCCCGCTCCTCACGCCGAGGCAGTCATACAGCGAGATGCCGCCTACAGACAGGGATGCTTCGCATCCTAGGCTTAACCTTAGCTAAGCCAGGCCATTTTTTCCTTACCTTACGAAACATTTCATCATCCATTCATAGTCTTACAGCTGCCCCTGCTGAAAAAACTTGTATGGTGCAATGACCTCATACAGTTTGTCATACAAATGTCATTCATTTCTGCAAAATCATACATGATCATACAGAAGTCACACTATATATCATGCAAATTATATGAGATTTGTATCATGAAGCATCTATTAGGTCATTGCATCATACAACCTTTTTTCAGCAAGCACTAGTATAAGCAGCACCCTTCTCAGATAACTAAACGCAGTTACGAGTGGTTCAGTTGAGACAAAGTTTGGCCACTGTGGGAGGGGTTAAGCCCACGAACCGAAGAGCCCGCAATTCCTCTGGGAAAGAAGAAAACGGGAAAAGGAACAAAATTAAAGAAACGGAGAGGGTTACCGGTGCTATAGAAGGCATGACGCCGACGACCATGCTGACTGCTTCATGTTTTGTGGGCACGTTGACACATTGCTAGCGAACACGCCGGACTAGGTGAAGAGAGGAATGTGTCTGCATGTTGTTCCCTTGGCCCGAGAGCGGTCACATGCACAGGCTTGGTCATTAGTCCCCAGGCCACACATGACATTGCGCTGGAGGAGAGCATACAGTTCGCATGTCTTCTCCCAGGTTATTTAATTTGCTTTTGATCCACGTAAGGCCACTTAACTACGACAGTAATGAAGCTGAAAGTATATGAGGACCTTACTCTCCATGAACTGGGTGTTTCAAGGAGGGCAAAGTGCTCCGTTGCACGACTCACTACATTGCCCGGGGACTTCTGAGCAAGACTGCACGCGCTATTACGAAACTGGGGGCAACACTGCAAGCGCATTACGCACGTCTTTCCAGGGTTTTGAAGCACCGCAGAGACCGGTTTCACAGAGCGCGAGTCGGCAAACTCCTGCATTTAGAAAAGAGCTTATCTCTTAATCTGCCCCAGGTCGCGAAGCCAGCGATCACTGCATGACCTGTAATCTGTTCTTAATTGGAGGGGTTAAGAGGAGCTTACACGCATCAAACGGCCCGATTCAAGCAACCGCGGAGATTAAGCCACACTCAAAATTTTTGTTGAATTTTGACTGAGTGTCTCTCCAAACCCAGCCTGCCATTTATGGATCTCTTCGGTACCGGCGCCATTGCGTTGTATAAACTAACGAGAAGTTTAGGTAACCGGAGAATCCACCCGCTGAGCCGAGAAATTAATTTTAAATTTTTAGCTGCTCAAGCTGAAAAAAAAACGGATACTCGAAGTTGGAAAAGGCTGAACTGTGTAGAGATGCTTCAAGACCAGCGGTTAGTCAAAGCCTAGAATTTTTTATTTGTTTGTTTGTTTGTTTTTGCAGGCCTGTCTCTGCTTGTTCGCTTGACTGGCGGGCGACGATGTAGGAGAAACCTCTGACGTAAGCATCACGTAAATCTATCCAATAGCGATTCCGTACGGGAGGCTTCCGGACATACGAAGCTTTACTCTCGCTTCGTCTCCCAGTGCCGGCTTCGAGTTTGATACACAAAAATATTTTGTTCACTTTTTGTTTTTTCTTGCTTCATTCAAATTATTTCTCCGTTTCGCGCACACAACGAAAGGGGATGTTAACCCAGAAAAATCAGAGGCCACGTTACGAGACTGCAAGCAGAAGCACAACAGGAAAAGAAAAAGAAAAGAAGATATGTGCTCGGTCCCTTACGAAAATTTCTTTAAACAGTCTATAGCATGTCCATAGACTTCTATGTATAAAGTCTGTAGACTTTCTGAAGACAAATCCCACAGAAAAGTCTGCAGGCAATATAAATCCTGCAGACAGTCTATCGACAATCTATAGATTAATGGCAATATACTTTTAGTAGAGTTTCGTCCATAGACAGTCTATAGACTATGAATAGAGAAAAACAAATGTCTACAGGAAGGCAACAGAGTCCATAAGAAGTCTATAGACTCTCTGTAGACCATTTTTATAAGGGCTGTCAGAAAGCTGCAGGCTTCCGCAGCGACCACAGTCATTTCCCAGACGACGACTTGGGCGCCATTGCAATAGCCGAGACGCGCATCTGCTCCCACGTCTCGAGGGTCCGCGAAACGACTGCATCTCCACTAAAGCGCTTGTCGGAAGCGGGGGAACTCTTCGCGAATATAGTATATCTCCTGGACAGCGTCCAAGTAGCTCCTGCTGCTATAAGGCGGTGGGCGCAACGCTTCCACTAAGCGCTCGGAGCGAGAGCCCCACAGCCAGCTGCGCTGCACCGCTCGTGTCTGGCGTGCTTGTCCCCCCTCCCGCTATGTGTCACATGCAGCCTTTGGCTTTTGCACAATAAAAGCGACGTGGAAAAAGCAGTTGCGAGATCGCGTGCGTCAAAGACCTTTCGGAGCAACTTGGCTACGCGCAAAGAGTGGGCTCGATAAAAGGTCGAGACAATGCGATGAGCCCGCCGAAGGTTCGTCGAGTGCGTTGCGCGAAGCAAGGAGTGCCTGAAAGACACAATGTTCAAAGCTCAGCGGTGTTTATCAATCCCGGAAGCGATGTTGCGTCGAAGTGAATAGGGCCTCCAATTGGGGGGGGGGGGGGGGTCAAATAGGAGTAACGTGAGAGCCCGTGCGCGTGACCTTCTGTGTAAATTTCCGGCTCTCGTGGCGAGAATTAAACGATTTTGACACCGCGTGAACGCGAAGAGTTCCAATGGAGTTTATGGAGCACGACCGGGGGTCCATTAGGGTTAAAGTGTGACGTACCCTGCAGCAAACACGGGCAAGTTTGCTAGGGGATTTTTGACTTGTTTTCCCTAGCCCTAGGTGCTAAGCGCCAAAGCAACACGCTGATCAAATTAATCCTGAGTTTTTTTTTCCTTTATTATTACCGCTTCAACAAAAAGCGACGCACCTAAGATGAGAGTAGCATGGCGAAAGCAGAGGAGTAAAAAAGGGGTAAAGGAGGTATTCAATAAGTAGCAAGGCAGCTCATGAGAGCGTTCATGGACGTCAAACAAAGCAGGTTGCTGACACGCCACCGTATGGTTGGGGTTCCCGGCCATTCGAACGATTCTGAAACCGCAACAACACTAAAGACCCTAGTAATATCAAGGACATAGTATAACACCAGAATGTACAATCGGAGGCAAACGTAACAGACCCCCCCACCCTTCAGGTTCCGAACCGTGCCACTATGCGTAGGGGCGCCACTTGACATAGCATTCCTCCCTAGCAGCACAAGTAATCGGCCCAATATTGGAGACATACTGGCAAATACTGGTCCTACGAAGGGCCAGCGTGAAACCATCTTTTTCCAATGTTGGGCCAATTACCTGTGCTGCTTGGGCCGGTGTCGAAACGGGCCCACTGCGCTGGTCTCGACACCAGAAGTATCTTGTCAGGTGGCGCCCCCACGCAGAGTGTCACGGGTCGTAACTTGGAGGTGGAGGGGTCTGTTACTTTCGCCCCCGGTGGTACAACCAGAAAGAAGGAAATATCCTTAATGGCGCAGCCGACATGACTCTCTTAGTGCTGTAATGGTGTCATCAGTTAAACTATGTAACGGCATATAGCCCCTTGATTAACGGAAGTCTAGAAGCCGAGTCGCTAATCCTAGTGTCCATACAACTCGGGTGGGTTTTCACGTATTTCCCGCCTAATGTACCTGTGCATCCGTTTAGGCCGGAGATACGTTTCTTCAGGCTCGGTACGCGCTCCATGATCGACGGAGGTTCTCCGCTAACACCTGCTCCTCAATGACACCTGTGTGGCTTGCGTGTCGAATACGCAACGGATACACCTACACGGGAAGCTGGGGGCATTCCGGAGAGCGGCGTATCGTCTCGCCTCTCTTCATCCGGCACCGGCTCTGCACAGTGTTCGTGGATCACATGGCATAGTGTTCTCCGATCACGTCCCCATACCCGTCTAGACCCGCTAAAGCATTGCATCATCCTCGCCTCGCATGACCGGCGTCACAAAGCTTCGGGAACGAGTTTTCTTTTTGAACATTTTTTCTGCCTCTCCCATATCCAGTTTCCTGTGCAACTCAAATGCTTGTCCTACACCCTACTGCGTCACCGATGCCGACCGGTGGTGGTCTCGGGTTCGAGCCCCGGACTGAGATGAATTTTTGCTTAACTGCGAAGTTTCTCAAGCTGTTTAGCTTTTATTTGCAGTCGCATAGCTGCGCTTATGCGGTGTTACCCTTACAAAATTTGTTTAGACAGTCTGTAGACTGTCCATTGACTTCTGTCTATAAAGTCTATAGACTATAGACAAAACCTCGAGAACAGACTATAGGCACTACAAATCCGATAGACAGTCTATAGACAATCTATAGATTTATGGCGATACAATTTTAGTAGACTTTTGTCTATTGACTGTCTATAGATAAAAGCCTACTAAAACCGTATTGCCATAAATCTACAGACTGTCTATACACTGTCTATAGGATTTATAAAGCCTATAGTCTGTTCTCGAGGTTTTGTCTATAGAAAGTCTATAGACCTTATAGACGGAAGTCAATAAATTGTCTATAGACTGTCTAAATAAATTGTTGTAAGACAGTCTATAGACTGTCTATGGACCATTTTTGTTAGGGTAATAATTACTAACACCCCTTCTTGACCCATTTAAAACTTAGCATCACCAAGGCGTCGTGACTTCTACCTGCAACGTCACTCTCATCTGCTGTTCTATGATCCATGTAGCTCATGAGTGAACGACTTTATAGTGCATAATCTAAAGCATAATACATCCGCTTGTCAATAAAGTAGGTTTTGAGATGTTTCAAGTTCTATAGACTTACTCAAAAATGCGGAAACACTACTCTGGTCAGCAAGAAAGCTGTTCCTTATTCTCTTTTTCCAACTTCAGTGATTTTTTGGCAGTCTTAAAGTAATGTCGGCCAAAGCCCCACAGCTGTCAAACGATGCTGTTCTTAGCTAGATTGGTGCCCGCTGACGGAGGCATTCGTTCGAACCAAAGTACAAAAGGCTGACTACGGCGCGTCGTAAAGTCGTGACGAAGGAGGCACGACTGTGCATTTCATGTTCTCCACAAGCCAAGAAGGTCAGGCCGGACGCGAACCGGCTGATAACCGATCCACCCCTGAACCCTCGGCGTCCTTGGGTGCTTTGTACAGCCCAAGCTTTATTTTTTCTTAATCATTTTTCCCGCTTGTCTACTTAGTAATGAGAACGCCGTTCCTCAAGTAGCCGCGTGCATTGAAGCAAAGACAGTGGGGTTAGCGACGCCGATCGTCAAGAGCGGGCGGGGCAATTTATCAACGAGCGAACTCTCGCCCCGCCACCCTTGGCACGGATTCAAAGAGCCATCCCCCCCCCCCCTCATTTGCATTCCGCCGGTTAATCCGTTCACGCCGAGATATCCATCGTCACGTCCCCTCCTATACCGTCAGGGCAAGGCGCGTTCTGCCTGTCTTGCTTTCGGCACTAACATCCTTCGCCTCGGAACGATGATTCACACGTTGGCGCCGATCCGGCCACTTTGTCAGGTTATAGTGCTGATTTAGAGTGACTGCCAAGGCAATCCTGACCTGCTGCGCTCTATACCAGCGTGCCTATAGAAAAGAAGATCAATGCGTTAAGTTCGCGAAAAGCAATAAGTTTTCTTTTGTGCTTCACTACCCTCTCTAAAAAAATCTCTTAAAAACCTGAGCTCACAATGCCTAATTACATTAGGTAAAAAAAAACTGTATGGGAGCCTGCTCTGCAGTCCCCCTTGTAGGCTTTCCCGCAATGCACCCTGCCGCAACAGCATCGCCTCAAGGGAGGGACGCATTCCCTGGTTAGTTACGGTAAATAACCAGGGAATGCGCCACAGAGACTGCTTGCGCGCGCGCAAGTGGGGCGTAGATTACAGCATCACGCTCTTTGGCTGGGATCGTCGGCGCGAGCGGACGTGCCGCTCGTGGCACCGCTCTTCGCCACCGGAAGTGGCTGTGAGACTTGCTCCCGTATCTCGTCCCGACCAGGCATCGGAGTATCCCTCGCCCTAGCGCGGGCGAACATTCGCTCGTAACCTCGCTGGTGAGTCGGGACGACCTCGATTCATTAGCGTGTTTTGTTGCTAGATGGCGTTACTCTTGCTGTAGCAATAAATGCCTGTTTGTGTCAGCCAGTGTGTCGTTCCTTCCTTCCCTAGCTCAGAGCAAGGCCCGCCGTGGTCGGCCTGCGCTCGGCAGCATACGCGAACACGGGGTGGGGTCCGGCGGTTTTGAACAGTGTATGCCACGATTAAGTGGGGAGTACGTGTCTATAACCCCATTTAAGACCCCACAACTGCTAGGTTTAGGAAAACGTGTTCTGGAGATTACAGTTTGTGGGAAATTAATAACTTTCGAGAAAGAGAGAAGTGGTTGTGGAAGAAAGCGGTAAACAGGGGAATTCTTCAGCTGTTCTTAGTAGGCGTAGCCCTTATTACTTTACGGTTTTCCATGCTTGCCCCCCCCCCCCCCCCTCTCATGAACTCTTCCCACTCTATACATCTACCGATCGAAGCTTCTCGTGTGACTATCATTTCCGCTAGGCAAGCCTATATTCCCTGGCCTTCGGTCGCCTGTACCTGAGCGGATACTCACTTTGTCAGGCCCAGAGGTAGCGGATAGTCGTATTTCCTTCGGTCGCCTGTACCTGAGCGGATACTCACTATGTCAGGCCCAGAGGTAGCGGATAGTCGTATTTCCTTCGGTCGCCTGTACCTGAGCGGATACTCACTATGTCAGGCCCAGAGGTAGCGGATAGTCGTATTTCCTTCGGTCGCCTGTACCTGAGCGGATACTCACTATGTCAGGCCCAGAGGTAGCGGATAGTCGTATTTCCTTCGGTCGCCTGTACCTGAGCGGATACTCGTGCACTATATCAGGTCCAGACGTAACGGATAGCCGTCCCCATTGTTCAACGCACGAGGCGTAGTCCCAACCTGGCGCAACGGGATATCATATAAAGCCCGGCCTGGAAAGATACCGCGACAGTAACGCCACCCGCGGATTTCCTTTCTCACCATTGTGTGGCCGCCATCTTGAACCGACTCCCGCGAAGACGACCCTCCTCGGCGGAAACGTGCACGTGTATATCCGCTGTTCTCCTGTGCGCTAATTCCATTCCATACTCGTTTCAGTTGCGAAATGTCCCGAAGTGGTCTTTTTTTCCTACTCTCATTAGGCGTCATTCTTTCCCGTCTGATGCAGCATTTAAGAACCACCGCATATCTCAAGCCGAATCTTTTCGTCGAGTTCCTGTAGAAAAATAATAAAGCTAAGACCCCCCCCACTTTGAGCTCGCGGTTTCAAAATGGATGGAATATATCGTTCCCTTTGAAGTTTCCGCAATTGTCTTTGTGCCGCCTACGCCTGCGGCAACACGCAGAGCCACTTATGAGCGTTCAGTGCCTTATACAATGCCCTTATTTTCGAGTGGAAAGAAGAAAAAAATAATTAAGACAGCTTTTCGCTTGCAGCCAACTTTTCGCGGCGTGTGTAGACACGGATCTGATGCAAACTACCCGTGGAGTTGCACAGCGACTTTTTTTTTTTCTGTTCACACGTGGAGACAGACACAGACAGCGGCACTGCTTTTGCGCACATTACGTAGACATAGACCGAACGAGTTTCTTTTTTTACAGTTATAGTTTCCTTTTTTTTAAAGCGTAAAAATAAATTTCAATCTCACTCGTTCATAAAATGGAGATATCTGCTTTTCAAGTAAAATGAAAATAATTATATTTCGCGCAGGATTTCTTTATTTGTCAAAAACTTTCCTTTCTCCTTTCGTATGAAACATTGCCTAACCACACATGCGATAAGGAGCTTTGGCTGCAAGTTAGAAGGCACGTTACGTAAGTTGAGGCGTCTTCCTAACTTGACATTCAGTGCGTATTCTTAAGGGTCCCGCTCGTAGAATTTTCTTATTCCGCCCTTACAAAAATGGTCTATAGACACTCTATATACTTCTTATAGACCCTGTTGCCTTCCCATAGATACTTCTTTTTCTCAATTCACAGTCTGCAGACTGTCTATAGACTGTCTATAACCAAGTCTACTAAAAGTGTATGGTGATAAATCTATTGATTGTGTATAGACTACTTACAAGATTTGTATTCCCTATAGACTGTTCTGTAGGATTTGTCTATAGAGAGTCTAGACTTTATGGGCACAAGTATATGGACAGTCTATAGACTGTCTAAAGAAATTTTTGTAAGGGCGAACTTCAAAGTTTCAATCCTACCCCCAAAAAGAGGCCACCACCTCTTCACGGATGAATAAAGGAGTTCAGCCCAGCACCCACGCAAAGCCTACGCCATTTAAAGTCTCAACCGAAGCGATAATTCTGCTGAGTCCGTGGCAAAATGCGGCGTTTCGCCACGTGTGTGACCAGCGTGGAAGCGAAGTCGAGGCAGTATCTCCCCCCCCCCCCCCCCCCTTCTCTCTGCCGTTTCTCCTTTCCGCGAAAGGAGAAGGCGGAAAGGCCTTGGCCTTCCCTCTCCCGTCTATCTCCTTCACCGGCAAGGCCGTCTCACGTCTGGAGGAGCTAGCGGCGCGCCGCTCTGCAATCGCGCAACAACCCCGTCCTTCGCAAGTCCGTTAGGCAACTCCTTTCCTCTCGCAGAGACTCTCTCCCTTTCTCTCCAGGTATTATTTCTATCCCCTCCTCCTCCTTCTTTCCGCCTCTGTCTCTCCCTCGACTTTTCGTTTTATTCGCCTTGAAAGAAACCGCTGAGGGCTGGCGAGTTCGTGGATTGGTTTACAACTTCGCGACGCTGACGAAGCGCCAGTAGGTATACCCGCGCACCTATTCTTCTTCTTTAAGCTTCTTACTTTTTATTTATTTTTGTTCCACCGTCTTTCTTACGTCTCACGACTTTGTGGAACGGTTTTACGACTTCCAGCTCTCTTCGCCTCCGAGCTGTTCTTAGCATGGCGCTTCGTTTTACATGCATGATGCGCACGCGTGGCTTCCTCCCCGATGCCGGCATAGAGTTTCGTACTACTAACTAGAGGGAAAGCTGGCGGCACTGCACCTGAACCTCCATGGGCGCGCAAAGCATCATGGGGCGATGAGCTACTTGGTGCGGGACAGTAGGTTTTTTTTCAGGAACGCAGAGTGGCTTTACAGAGATGTCCCATTCCGTATCCACGGCGGGCTCCGCGGGCAGACGACTTCGGCGTAAAGGTAGTGCGCAAAAGCCATAGTAGCGAAAACGCAACACCACATGCCGCCAATAAAAGGTTTTTGTTTTCCGAAATGCTGTGGAAAAACCTTTTAAAATCTTGAAACGACATTTTTTTCAAAAACATATTTCTGTTTAAAAATGGGCCTGTTATAAGCACGAAATATTGGATTTTGTGGTCCGCAATGTTTGGCCAATAGGAGAGCAAGCCAGCACTTATTTTGAGCTAAATTTGCATTTACAATCTTTTCTGCTCGTTTGTTGGGATTTATAGACAGAATATTGAATGATAGGACGCTTTTAATTATCGAATAATGTTTGTTCTTTCATTATTTTTTGGCCAAAACTTGTAGTTCTGCAGTCGGTAGCTCTCCGCCCCATGATGCTTAGACCGCCCATGGGGGTACAGGTGGTCTCGAGGAAGCTCCATGCAAACTCCTATAGGCGGGCCGCCAGATTTCCCTCTAGTTAATAGTAAGAAACTCTATGGATGCCGGGACTCTTGAAGGAGAAGGTGAAGTTAGAAACTCAGTACTGTCGCAAAAATCAGTAAGAGTGGGTGACAAGCTGTACATTCTTGTGAGACCCGGCGTACATTATAGTGCACATCTGTCTTGTACGTATCATCTTTTTAAAGCGCATATTTCCTCCAGCGGTTATCTTGCCTTCGCATTACACG
Organism: Amblyomma americanum; assembly: GCF_052857255.1. Taxonomy (NCBI): domain Eukaryota; kingdom Metazoa; phylum Arthropoda; class Arachnida; order Ixodida; family Ixodidae; genus Amblyomma; species Amblyomma americanum. Next base: position 134,639,956 of record NC_135505.1, on the reverse strand, counting down.
CCCTACCCAAGCCCATTTCTTCCTCTTGATGACGGCTAGGATGTAATTAACCCGCCTTTGTTCCCTCACCCACTTTGCCCACTTCCGGTCTCTTAACGTTAGGCCTATCATTTTTCGTTCCATAGCGCGCTGTGTCGTCCTTAACTTAAGCAGAACCCTTTTTGTTAGCCCCCACGTTTCTGCCCCTTAGTTGAGTACCGGAGTGGATTCCAATAGAGGACAAGCGTTGTAGGGGGCGGCAGAAGGTTAGTTGGGCGGATGAGATTAAGTTCGCGGGGATACGGTGACCGCAGCTGGCAAAGGACAGGGTTAATTGGAGAGACATGGGAGAGGCCTTGGCCCTGCAATCGGTGTAGTCAGGCTGATGATAATAATAATAATAATTGTTTTTTTGGGGAAAGGAAATGGCGCAGTATCTGTCTCATATATCGTTGGACACCTGAACCGCGCCGTAAGGGAAGGGATAAGAGAGGGAGTGAAAGAAGAAAGGAAGAATTAGGTGCCGTAGTGGAGGGCTCCGGAATAATTTCGACCACCTGGGGATCTTTAACGTGCACTGACATCGCACAGCACACGGGCGCCTTAGCGTTTTTCCTCCATAAAAAACGCAGCCGCCGCGGTCGGGTTCAGGCTGATGATGATGATTTTCTCCAACCTAAGCGCCGTCGGAAGACTCACAGTGCACACTGTGCTCCCACATAATCTCACCTTTTAAGCAACACGGTGCAGCAAAGGGGGCGCTCTGAGCAGTTTTCCAAGGTGGTTCGTTTGTCTGGGTCAGGTTCCTGCTCTCGTGAGTCATATAAGTAACGAGTTTATCGCGCTACTAGATGGGGGTATTAGTAATTTTATTTAAAGACACGTTCAGCCGCCTATGCATTTAAGAAAATGTGCGTCACAAGAGGCTGCTTCCTGCATGTTTCTGAATGCACGGAGAATCGTAGCGCAGAGCACGGATAGCTGTCATAAAGAAAGAACTGAACCTACAACTGCCGTGTTCTCCCGGGAGCGACCAGACTTCAAAAATTATCGTTATTGACGTTGACAAAGCGGAGTAATGCTACGGCCTGACGAGAATATAGCTAAGGCAACAAAACGCAGAACACGTAGAGAAAGAACCCGCGAGCTAAAAAGCTTCGGACATTGACTGAGGATCCAAAGTGTTCCTGAAGTCATCGACTGCGAACAGAAAAAGAAGGCACGACAGAGAAAGTCGGCTTTATAGAGTAGCCGTAGAAGAAGAGTCGTAAGAATACAGGCTATTTTCTCCGGAATCCTCGGCGCAAAAGGTCCTTCTCAAATCTCCCTTTCTTTGCCTTTTTTATTCTTGCCCTGGGCCAACAGCAGCCATGCTTATTCTAGGAAATTTGCTAATCTAATCTGTTTATAGTAGTCTATCTGCAGCTGGCGCTAAAGATGGCCGCGTACACCGATTTCATCATCACCGTCGTCATCAGACCAACTATGTTTACAGCAAGGCACAGACGTTTTCCGCTAATCTCGAATCAACTCTGTGCTGTTACAGCTGTAGCCACCATATTTCTGCTAACTTCCTAATCTCCACTTGGAATCCATTCCAGCCTCCCCTCGGAATCCATTCCGGTCACCTTCTAACCTCGTTACATTCCCTGCCCATGTCCATCCCTTCTTTACGTGACCTAAGCTATCACTGATTCGCGTTGGTTGGTTGGTTTGCTACCGACTCTGCCGTTTTTCTGCCTTCTGATTTTGCTTTAGTCCGCCCTTATATATATATATATATATATATATATATATATATATATATATATATATATATATATATATATATATATATATATATATATATATATATATATATATATATATATATATGCAGACAAGGTAAAGGAAATTAGGGGCTCGTTTTGACGAACTGATGAAGGGAGCGAACAGTCACCGAAACCAAGGTGCTTAGAGGAATGTTTAATTTTGTTTTGTGTGTGTGTTGTGCTTATCAGTGGGATGATAATACTTACATTAGTCTATCGCTTAAAGAAAGTTACTTATAAAGCAGCAGAAAAAACAACCATGCCGCCGGTGGGATATATATATATATATATATATATATATATATATATATATATATATATATATATATATATATATATATATATATATATATATATATATATATATATATATATATATATATATATATATATAGCAAGCTTACAAGGCGGAGTCGCGACGTACTACCCCATCACTCAGGGAGCCAACAAGCCGGGGAAAAAAACCCCGACGGCTGTAAAAAAGGAAAAAAAAAAGCGGTACTGCAGGGGTAAACCTCGAACAGTCTGGTTTGTTCAATTTCGAGGTGCCCATATATTTTACCAGAACATTTTCACCTCCTAGAAACCGCGAAAATTCGGAACCTATAAATCTGCCCACTTCACAGGGATATATGCTCAGGGTAAAAAAAAATCAGACAGATCGTAGGTTATTGGAACGCGTGAATCTGCGCCGTCATGTCACTCGTCAGAGTACTCTGTTTTCCCAGAGCACGCCGTGGCTCCAGAAAGGACGCTCCCCTTGGATTTGCTAAACTTGACCTAACGCGCTTGAACCGGCCCGGTGCTTCGTCACTGCAGCGACTGTGGCGGTGAGGCTTTCTCAAGTCGATCCTCTCTTTTCTCCCTCTCCCTCTCTCTCTCTGCTTTCCCAATGGAGCGAGGTATGTGAGGTCGTGGCTGTAAAAAGAACTCGGCGCGTGCTGGGTGAAAGCATGCCAAGAACCTGGGGGCAAAACTCCTTCGTCGACTTTCCTATTCTCGTACCCCTCTCTCCCTCCTTCCTGCCCTGCTACCTTCTCCCCCTCACCCCTCCGCTGCTTTCCTCGTCAGATTTTATTCTCGTCCTCGCGGGCATTCGAGATTCGAGAAGAGACAGCGTCGCGTTTTCGATGGCGTCGCGGCGCGAGTTGAATATAGCAGTGGACGACTCTCGTCGATTCGTTTTTGTGTGTTTGTTTTAATTCGAACACCTGCCATGTGGATTACGTTGGGACTGGCGCTATACTAGGGGTAGTTGTGTAGGCTATTTTCAGGCAGGAACACACGCAGGCTTCTGCTGTCGTTGATTCGAACCCGCTTAATTCAAACTTCCGGTTTATACGAACTGGAAGTTTGAATTGAACGCGTTCGAATCGACGACAGGAGAAGCCTGCTTGTGTTCCTGCCTGAAAATAGCCTACAGAATCACTTCTAGTATAGCACAAGTACGGGCACCTCTTTCTTTATTTCTTTCTTCTTTCACTCCTTCCTTTATCCCTTCCCATAAGGCGCGGTTCAGGTGTCCAACGATATATGAGACAGATACTGCGCCATTTCCTTTCCCCCAAAAAACAATTATTATTATTATTATTATTATTATTATTATTATTATTATTATTATTATTATTATTATTATTATTATACGAATTGATTTCGTTTAATCTGAATTGTTCAGGGGGTCTTAATAGGGAGGTTTTCGCTTAACTCGAACTCCGCATAATTCGAAGATTTGTCCCGTCCCCTTCGAGTTCAAAGTTATAGTGTCACTGCGCCCTGAAGACCGTTCGACAGCAATGCATTAGCAAGCGCTGAATGTGAACTGTTCGAGCGCAGAATATGGGGTTCGTTACATACGCCATAATCAAAGACTCCTCCTAACCTCTGAGCTCTTCCACGAGGTTTGGTGTTCGGGTACCAGGTCCACGATGCAACTAATCTGGGTGCACCATTTAAACTTAATACAAGCAGTTAGAATAGCATAGCTACTCAGTAGTGGCGTGACCATCACGTTGCCCCACAGTTCTTCAATCTCTCCGGTTTCGGAACTGTCAAAAAACCCGGATGCAGGCCGCCCGCTGGCTTGCGGTGGTTAGAAGATATATCAAAGGTCGTAATGAGAATATAGTGTAGTTAACCATCGGTGCTATTCTGCAATCTCTCGCTCCCGAGCTTCGTCAGTTCCTGGCAGTTCTCTTGACTCCCGCAGACGGCGCGGCATTGAGTTCATTTTCATTCTTTGGACCAATCACAGCGCTGTATTTTGACTCATTGGTCTAAGTGGAGAGCTCATATACAGGTACGGCCAGCCACCTCTGGCAGCGATGCATCAGACGTACACGACTCTGCACGTTACATGAACCGACTTAATTCTCCACCAATTCATGCTCGAAAATGCGCGCCTAACACTTTTGAAACGCGCCTTATACTTTTTTCGTAGTAAAAGTAATTGGTTACTTCTGCTAACGCCTGTAACCTGTCATCTGCCGGCCATTCTTTGGGCAGACGAGCCCCTGTGCACGCCTGACGCAGACGAAAATTTGGTCAATGTAGGGAGCACGGCGGAAGCGAGATAAGACGAGACTTCCGGTTCTGACGAAAGCGGCGGCGCTCAGCGGAAGCGGAAGTGCGCGGCGAGCGCAGCTCGCGAGAAAGCGCGAGAACGAACAGACGAACAGACAGACGGAAACTTCCGCGGTTTCGAAAACGAGAAATCTCCTTCCTTTCACACTTTAAAGTGCGTCCCCGCTTTCGTTTCTTGAACTTGTTTGCTACTTCCATCGAAGACCACCTGCGAGGCGGTTTGGCTGCGCGCGTGACGCGAATGAGAATACGTGCAAGCCCAACACGCGTATGCGCAATTTTCCGCCAATCCATCACAGAACGCCAGAGGGCGCGGCACCTCGAAGAAGACCGATGATGTGACACGGAGCAGAGATCAAAGAACAACTTCCAAGGAAAGAAAGACAGAAAAAAAAGAAATAAAATGTGATGGAAAAGCAAACATCGACGCGACGTACCATCCTCCGCTTATGCGTTAAGCTCCTCTCGACTCCAGCGCGAGATCTCACGCCTTGGGGAGGCCGTATGTGTGCGCCTGGAGGCTGAAAATAAACACAACTTCGGAGGATTTACGACCTCCGCCCCGTCTTCTCGAGAAGGCAGAGAGACGACGTTGCGCGTGTCGCTTTGATCTCCAGGCTGGAGAGAAAGCTGTGATGTGGGAAGACAGATAAGCTTCGGACGGAGGTATATAAGCGAAGCTCTGCGGAGGGTCCACGGAGGATCGTGAGGTGCGCGGTGAAACGCGGGGTCCTGGAAGAGCCTGGTTCACAGGACGCGGAGGACTACGCTGAAGACGCCGGTTGTCTCATTCTTTTGCACACACACACACACACACACACACACACACACACACACACACACACACACACACACACACACACACACACACACACACACACACACACACACACACACACACACACACACACACACACACACACACATATATATATATATAGGATAGGGTTAATTGGAGAGACATGGGAGATGCCTTTGCCCTGCAGTGGGTGTAGTAAGGCTGAAGATTATATATATATATATATATATATATATATATATATATATATATATATATATATATATATATATATATATATATATATATATATATATATATATATATAGAGAGAGAGAGAGAGAGAGAGAGAGAGAGAGAGATAGGAATATCTACGCACGTAGGACAGGTAATTGACCCAATATTGGAAAATAATGGATATACACTGGCCCTTTATAAGACCAACATTTGCCTATACATTCCAAATATTGGGTCGATTACCTTTGCTGCTTGGGTAATGTGCGGTAGAGTAGAGAGGTCGGCCGGAATAATAGACTCCAGTGGGACGAATAACCATGGCTAATGATCGCATTTTAGTCTCTAATGGAGTAAGGACTACTCTTTTTACGGACCAATGGCTGTGGCAGCGCCGTTAGTCCCAACCGCCCAGAGGATTAACCCCAGTACCACATTTAGTGTCGCTGTAACGGCAGACGCAGTAAAATAAATACTACCGGCGTAGTTCAAGCACTCGATTTTGTTACTGGTCGAGCGTGTGTGCTATCACATACCTCTATAGAACCAATAATGATTGCTTCATAAAGTGGTAACATGCCTGCATCTCAGGCTGCGCCTGCTCCAAAAATGGTTTTCAGTGACAAACACATGACCAAGAACTTGGAGACTAAACAGCAGGTCTCCTGCGAGCTTGTCAGCGTGGCTGGTAGGTGCAACCTTATCGTAAACCGCTCGAGTGCTGCCGCTTGAGATTGCGGCCAAAGGCTTGACTTGCCCCCACAGGCAGGCAGATAAGGGGGGGGGGGGGGGACTCACAACCGCGCAGGTGATAAGAAATGTCTGACTAGAGGCCAACGACGGGTCTGCGAAGGATAAAGAAGCCTATGCTGTTTGGATGCAGGGATTCTCAAGCCTCGATGCTCCCTCAGTGTCAAGACGCCATGCCGCGGACTGCTGGCCGCCAAAGCAGCGCATGATATTGGCCCGATATTGGAAATGCGTGGCCTTACACTGGTCCATTATAGGGCCGGCTTTTGCCAATATATTTCTCAATCAAGAGGCTGTAACGGACCACGGCGAGGAGCGTAATGTGGAGAACAGATTATCGGTGCTCTGTTAAGGTCCTTAAATCTCATACAGCTTTAAACGTTTAGACGTGCGGCTTTTGCTCTGAGTATGACAAAAGTTCAGGCTATAAGCTATACCTTCTCGACTGCGCGGAGGCGGCTGTAGAGGTGTCATCGTTAAGCTAATTATCGTGAGCTCGTATCTCTAAGTACAAGGCTACAGCAACAGAGAACTTTCCAAGGTGCCATTTTTTTCGTTACAGGAATGATGCATCCGGCTCACTGGTAGCTGTGTTAGAAAGATTAAGCGATTCATTGGTGTTAACACTTCACTATCCTACATGCATTTTTCTCATTATTCATGTCCAACATTTTCGAACAAAAATTTTGAAAATTGAAAAAATTGTAAGATACTGTTAAGGAAATATTGATGGTAATGGTCCATTCTTCTGATATGTAGCAAAATCTTTATTTTAAAGTATTTCCACCAATGCCATCGAAGAGTAAGGACTGCCGCAGAATACCGAAGGAGAACGCTATTGGCGATATCGAAAAACGTTAATAGAACAAAAATAGTAGACTGTCGTAAGGTGATCTCCGCATATATCGATTGCCATATCGAAATCTCACATTCTATGAAAAAACTGCATTCATAAACGATTTGCCGCTCGAAAATTCTATTGTTCTTAGATCCGTTTTCCTCATTATTCCCACATTTCCCCTTTCAAGCGTCAAGGCCTCGTTTAATGAAAAGATATGATGGGCTCCTTTGTTCACCCGGCTCAAATGCGAAGGAAAAAGAAGAAGGGAAAGAGCAAAAATTTAATTAACAAAGTCTGCGAGCAGCCGGCAAGCCGCAAGTAAATAGCAGAAGACGGGTGGCTTCGGACTGAAGGTCGGTGGCGGTGGGGTTCGATTTATCGTCTGCCGGCCGCTTCGACGCCACAGTGCATGTTTGTGTGTTCGTGTGCGTTGGGTGACAGGCAGCGCGCCCCTGGTGGTGACCCGAGTAAAGTGTTTGATGAGTCTGACCTCGATGGTTTCCCGTTCGCGCCATCTATTCTGAACACGGACAGAGGGCGTCGTAGGAGGCCCTATCGCCGCCTGCGATTCTAAGAACGGTTTCTGCCTTGCAACGAAGACTTGCATCTGTATCTGGATATCGAGCTGTAGAATCCAGATGTATTTTAAGTGCCTAGTGCCGAAGATCAGCCAAGCTAAGAGCAGAAAGAACTTCCTGCGACTGTCGCCTGCAGCGCCTAACAGTTTTCGTCAAATCTGTCTAGCTTTTTCTGCTTCTATATCTGTGTTATTCATTACTGTGCATGTGACAGTTACAAGAAGACATTCACTTAACAAGCATATTTGTAGGTAAAATAAAGTATTAACTACGATATATTAATGCCAAAAAACTTCTGGCCGGAAAAACAATGCATGAACAATGAAGGAAAGTGAAATGAGTTAGAACCGTGTACGCAGAATTCAGACAGGATATGACCAAATAATTGTTAGAAATCGGCCGCAGTAAAATCTACGAAACCAGGAAAGGAACATGCAGGCGAGCGCGCATTTTAGTCCAGGAACTGAATGCAAAGGGAAAGAATAATAATAAAAAACTGTCAGTGCGCTGGAAAAGTTGGTCTCATACAATGCAAGTGCCACCTACACTGAATGACAGATTCGTGGTTCTCTGAAAAAGCGTTGTGTTTTCTTTACAGTACGTATTTCCCCATGTTTTAGTGAATCCTGCACCTAAAGTCGGCGCAGTATTGAAAGTGAATCAAGGGGAATTAAAAATTCAAACACGTACAGTCCAAAATCTTATCCAAGTCCAAATCGAAAATCCCGCCACAACATCGACGCCAGAGAGCGATGGAAATATAAATCGTCTGCGACTGAGAGCACATGGCTCGCCCTATAGTGATCGAAAGAATGGGGAAGAAAGTTATTTTGTCTTAAAATCCTGCCCAAGTAGTTCTGCATTTGTTTTTCCAACTCCTGCCTGCGACTATTATTGTGCGGTCTAGAGAGTAAATGAAAGGAAATCCCAATTAACATGCAGCAGACGACAACGGGAAGCGGTCGAAAAAAGTCGTCTGTCATGATGAGCAGACGACCCTTACTGGCGACTGAAAGAGGAAAGATAGAAAGAAAGAAGAAAAGAGAAAGGGAAAGAATGATTGGAGTTCGGAGAGGTGGGAAGGAAAATACAGCGAGAGAAATTTCAGACCCCGAGATGGAGAGTTGGGACAACTTCCGGGGATCTTATTAAACCCGTCGAAGAATGGGGACCGGGTCGGTTAAGGGGAATTGCACTGTGGTAGGAATAGAAGGAAGGAAGGAAGGACCCAACGCAAATGGGGATGCCAGCCGGTTAAATTGACCCCGTATATATAGGGCGAGGTCGAGGAGATGGAACGCGGTCCGGATTACAAGCAGTCTACGAAATAAACAGCTGAGAAATTCCCGGAGGTAATATAACGCCACGAAAGACCTGCGGTTCTTTCAGCCGAAGCAAGAATTTTTGGCTAAGAGGTGATTGAGCTTCCGTGCATTTATTTGCTGCCTTTTTTAATGAAAGTAAAGAGAAATTGTCGGTTTTACTTTTTGGTTGTTCACCTTTTTCGAAAATTTTGTTTTTCTTTTTCTCTGCGCTGGGCCAAGATGGCAATTGTGTTTTGTGCGTTCAAAAACACTGTTTAATTTCCTCAAATTAAAGTACTAACTGCCAGGGTGGGAGGCGAGGGGGGGGGGGGGGTACAGTTATGCAGCACAAAATAACCAAAACAACACAGATGCACAACGTAACGTGGTAGTAATATCAGGACAGTTTGGATAAAACTGAACAACAGGAACTCTTAAAAAACGCACTGAAAAAAAACGAAAATATAAAGTAAAGCTTTAAAAAAATTCGCCATTACAAGGCACAACAATGTACCAGTACAAGGACCTCAGTGTGTACTAAGAGTTATTACGACACATAACCGGAAAAAGAAAAGATATACGCGAGTTTTCCTTTCCTCTGGAAGCGACCACAATAAAAAAAAATGTCTATTAGTTCAGCACAAAAACCTGCATCCAGAATCAGCTTGTGCTGCCCGCCGCACCTAATGCAAGGTTCATGAAGTAGGCACACTGCACCGAACTAAAAAAAAAACGCCATAAAGCTCTTTACGTTCGTGCTATGCATTCCGAGGCACGCAGAGAATGTTATCCGACTCTCCCGGCGTAATTATCGACCCCTTCACCGTGAGAACGGTCAACGACCGTTCGCATATATATCGCTCCATCAAGTATAGGGGCTGTTCGCCCCACGACCTGCAGGCAACACTTCCCCTGCCCCACATTGCGTTATAAAGTAAACACCCTCAAGAGGTACCATGCATCGAGATCTCCCACTCAAATCACACCTACAGCCACGCGCTGGCATCAAAAATGCGGCGACCTCAACACCCTCTCGCGGGCGGTGTCCGACACCAAACACAAACGATTACTGAACGTATACAGCGGAAAAGATCGGGCACGGCAATTACGCCTTGCGTGTGTGCGGGCCACGATGGTGCAGTGTAAGTGTACGGTGCAGTGCAACTGTTCGTGTACTGCATGTTTGTGGGGTGTTCCCCATAAGTGTACTGTGCAGTGCCGGTGTTTGCACTGCGTGTTTGCAGGCAATAGGCTGGAGAGGTATTTGCCGCTGCGTTCTTGAGTCGTATCCGATTAAAGCACGAAACACTGCACGGCTCTAGCTATGCATGATAATGGGCTCTGAAGTCAAAACAACGTTTAGAGTATCGCGAATGCTGTGTTTATTATGCCCGGCATCAACTTTGGTGCGTGCTGTTCGTTTCGCACGCTCACCAAACGACAGGAAGACGGTGGTGGGGGGGGGGGGGGGGGTGCAATTAGAGTAACGACCCCTCATTTTGCTGCCCGCTTGTGACTGGGACTCGGCCCGAAGGAGCTAGGCGCGGGCGGAAATACAACGCGGGTGCAGAGAGAAAGAAAAGGTAGTTTAATGAAAGGAGAGATGGAGAGGTCGGCAGGTGGTGAGGTAAGGGGGAAAGGAAAAGTAGCTGTATAATACGGAACGAATGCCCCACTGCGGCCTGCCGTGAATTATCGCTCGAAGGCGTGAAACTCTATAGAGAAGTGGAACTGTTTCGTTGTCGTTCCGAAAGACAGAGTCTGCAGTCGTAGGATGTATACAGTGTGTCTGAGTGTGCGTTGTCAGTGGACTTCATCTGCGATACAGTACTACCTTGATCGCGACCCGAGAACATTGTGCTGCGCGGCCAGGTGCGTATCACATCCGGTGACATACCTCCGCAAAAAATAAACTTTCATCTCCGTAGTTTGGCCCACTCGCGAGGTAGAACTTATAGCGCGCGTTTCCTGTTATGTCTCGTGAAGGATTTATTATTTGTTTCTGCGAATTTTTTTAATAATTTCGCAATTATTGTTTCCTGCGGCTTCGTCGCAGGCGTGACGCTCTCACAGAACCTGGGGACGGACACGCCGTGTACCTGCCTGATCTGGAAATAAAACGAAGCAACATTTCACACTACGCACCCATCTTCCTCTGCAGCTTTTGAGGACACATTAGCAGGAAAACAATCGAAGTGAACTTTGCGCCATCTAGTGGTGTAAGTTCGGCAGGCGTTCTTGTACTTCGCAAACGGATTATAACATTAGTTAATCTGTAAACTATAATAATTATTGTATTAAAAATTGTGAACACAGCCTCTAATAATAATAGTAATTGTTTTTTGGGAAAGGAAATGGCGCAGTATCTGTCTCGCATATCTCGTTGGACACCTGAACCGCGCCGTAAGGGAAGGGATAAAGGAGGGAGTGAGAGAACAAAGGAAGAAAGAGGTGCCGTAGTGGAGGGCTCCGGAATAATTTTGACCACCTGGGGATCTTTAACGTGCACTAACATCTCGCATAGCCTTATATAATAATAATTGTTTTTTGGGGGGGAAAGGAAATAGCGCAGTATCTGTCTCATATATCGTTGGACACCTGAACCGCACCGTAAGGGAAGGGATAAAGGAGGGAGTGAAAGAAGAAAGGAATATAGAGGTGCCGTAGTGGAGGGCTCCGGAATAATTTCGACCACCTGGGGATCTTTAACGTGCACTGACATCGCACAGCACACGGGCGCCTTAGCGTTTTTCCTCCATAAAAACGCAGCCGCCGCGGTCGGGTTCGAACCCGGGAACTCCGGATCAGTAGTCGAGCGCCCTAACCACTGAGCCACCGCGGCGGGTTCACATAGCCTCTAGAAAGTGGATTTCAGAGTATGCCCACTGCAGCCTCTCCAGGCGAAATGAAAAATTAAGCGCCCATCTCCTGAGCGATGTCAGTGCACGCCAAGGAACCCCGGGTTCTAAATTCTCCATCACGGCTACTCTTTCTGTCTCTCCCTCCTTTCATCCCTCTATTCATCCTCTCCCTGAATATGGTTTAGGCACTGAGCGTAGGCCCCTACCTACTCTTCAGCGCAACCATCAACCAAGAGTTGATGTCCCTCTCGTTTTCTGATGGTCATTATTGTTATTCTCAGAGACAGTCAATTCGTTTAGCACACGACTGTGATGTCGGTGCACGTTAAAGATCCCCAGGTGGTCGAAAGTATTCCGGAGCCCTCCACTATGGCACCTCTTTCTTCCTTTCTTCTTTCACTCCCTCCTTTATCCCTTCCCTTACGGCGCGGTTCAGGTGTCCAACGATACATGAGACGGATACTGCGCCATTTCCTTTCCCCCAAAACCAATTATTATTATTATTATTATTATTATTATTATTATTATTATTATTATTATTATTATTATTATACGACTGTCCGCTTTATTGTTCATAAGGCTTCATATCTGCTCGCAAACAATAAAAAAACGCTCCCGAGAGCAATACCAAGTGGCAGCTGATTTCGGATGTTCCTGTGGTTATGATTATTTCGCTTTCTTGTTTAAAGATCCCCAGGTGGTCGAATTATTCCGGAGCCCTCCACTACCGCACCTCTTTCTTTCTTTCTGCTTTCACTCCCACCTTCCTCCCTTCCTTTACTGAGCGGTTAGCTACTTCGCCATTTCCTTTCCTCAAAAGCCAATTCTTTAAACTGCACTACAAATATTTTTCCATTATTGGCTTTTACACAGTTTACAAGGCGTGTGGCACCCATCGAGTTCGTTTCTGCCGTATTTACGGGCTCCGAAGACGCGTAAAAATTTTGAGTTAATTGCTAAGCCAATGGCAGCAACTGCAATGGTTGGCAAATGCTCGGTCCTTCGCCGGCATCCTGAAATGCCGTGACCAGTTGGGCATCCGTTCAGTACCGTCTCAAGTACGCTTTCCACGCATATCTCGCCTCGTGCGAACGCCGAAAAGAGCTTTCTGGGAACCCGTCTCGGAGGCGGTAAACAGTGGGCTTTCAGACGCTGTATGGAACGGCCCGCCCGGCTCAGGCCTACTTGGCCGCAAAGGTTAGCGTACGATAAAAGGGCAAGCTGGCGCGCGAGGCGAGAAGCACTGACTTCGGTGCCTAATTATCTCTCACCCCCCCCCCCCCCCCCCCCCAGCGGTTTTTGCCGCCAGCTCGAACAAGAAACTGGACGGCAAAGACTCGAAGGCATCGTCTCGAGAGGGAGTCACCACTTGAGGGCGCCGCGGGCAAACACTCGAGGAGGACGCCGCCCCGCGGTATGTCACGGGGATTGGTCTGGTATACTCCGGAGAACTGGTGAAACGTTCTCTATGACGATGCTCACAATTTCTGTTGCTTTCCGTATGGCTCTTACGGAAGCTTTATGGAGTCAACACGGACAGTATGTGTGCAAACCGCAATATGTAAACCCGGTAGGCCCCGCCGCGGTGGCTCAGTGGTTAGGGCGCTTGGCTACTGATCTGGAGTTCCCGGGCTCGCACCCGACCGCGGCGGCTGCGTTTTGATGGAGGCGAAACGCTAAGGCGCCCGTGTGCTGTGCGATGTCAGTGCACGTTAAAGATCCCCAAGTGGTCGAAATTATTCCGGAGCCCTCCACTACGGCACCTCTTTCTTCCTTTCTTCTTTCACTCCCTCCTTTATCCCTTCCTTTACCGTGCGGTTCAGGTGTCCGCCGATATGTGATGGCTCAGTGGTTAGGGCGCTCGACTACTGATCCGGAGTTCCCGGGTTCAAACCCGACCGCGGCGGCTGCGTTTTTATGGAGGAAAAACGCTAAGGCGCCCGTGTGCTGTGCGATGTCAGTGCACGTTAAAGATCCCCAGGTGGTCGAAATTATACCGGAGACCTCCACTACGGCACGTCTTCTTCCTTTCTTCTTTCACTCCCTCCTTTATCCCTTACCTTACGGCGCGGTTCAGGTGTCCAACGATATATGAGACAGATGCTGCGCCATTTCCTTTCCCCAAAAAACCTATTATTATTATTATTATTATTATTATTATTATTATTATTATTATTATTATTATTATTATTATCATTATTATTATTATTATTATTATTATTATTATTATAGCTTCTTTCACTCGCTAAGACTGTGGAGAGGGCCGCAAGGCAGTAGCGAGAGACGGGACAAAGGTCTTTAATCTGTTAATTAGTCCAGGACGTCGTTGACCTTTCAACGCTTGACACAAGCGACGGCATTTTTTTACCTGCGCGGCCACGTTCGCTCGTGCCCACTATCTCAAGAGAAACGCAAAGCAGCCGTATGTGAGGAGACCGCCGCCAGCAAAAACAAGGCGTATATAGCATATGATTGCCGCTATCTCGGGTCGTTTTGGCCCCCGGCGTCTGATACAACGCGCTCCCTTATGTACCTTTCTCTGCAGCTTGACAACCCTTGCTGGTCAGTCAGAGGTTAGCCACCTCAGCGGCATGCTCTCGCTGCTTCGGGTCAGCATGAAAGAGTGCACACGGACGATATATATATATATATATATATATATATATATATAATTGGTTTTTGGGGAAAGGAAATGGCGCAGTATCTGTCTCATATATCGTTGGACACCTGAACCGCGCCGTAAGGGAAGGGTAAAGGAGGGAGTGAAAGAAGAAAGGAAGAAGGAGGTGCCGTAGTGGAGGGCTCCGGAATAATTTCGACCACCTGGGGATCTTTAACGTGCACTGACATCGCACAGCACACGGGCGCCTTAGCGTTTTTCCTCCATAAAAATGCAGCCGCCGCGGTCGGGTTCGAACGCGGGAACTCCGGACCAGTAGTCGAGCGCCCTAACCACTGAGCCACCGCGGCGGGTTACACACGGACGATGCAAAAAGCGAACTGTGCGTTTAAATATACGTCTTTTTTTCGATCACAATTCCCGATTGGAATACGTTGCTTAACGAGATGGTCACTGCACTCGATTATAAGAGGCGTATATATAGGAGATACCGTTGAGTTAAATTAAATTAAATGCACTGTTTTGATGCTGACGTTCCTCTTGTACTGTGTGTTCAACGTTGCCGTCTTTGCTCCGTGCCTTCATCTTTAGGTGCGGATACTGTACACTTCCTTGTGCAAACGTTTCCCCGAAGTGCATTTCTAGCAGTTCCCTTAATCAATAAATAAAATGAAGAAATACAGGACACATTGCGAAAAATTAAGCATGTGGCAATGTGATGTATGCGTGCGAACCGGCTAGCGCAAGTCCAAATTTTTCTGCAGCATGAGTTCTGGGTGTCTAAATTTGTTTTCTGAACAAAGTGAGGAGGGTGAGGGGGGGATCGAACACTTCCGGAAACTTCGCTCTCCTGCGGTGCTTGACATACTAGGTGATATACGGTATCTTGTCCAGCCCCACCCCCCTTTTGCTATTTTGACGCACTACCCCGGATGCTGTCCCTCAGACAGCAGTCACTGCAGACTACAATTGCCAAGCCGTGAAGAGTGCAGGTCGCAGGCCCCCGTACAGATGCTAGTGCTGGGTGCATTGCTTGTTAGAGTGAATTGCGTTGCTCGTGACGTCATAGGAATCATGATGACGGACCACGCACATAGCTTCCACAGTGCGCGTCGCAACAACTTACTGCAAGCAAATTAGATAAACGGGCAGCCTTTTCGCCAGCTCCTCGCCTCACACACTGTCGCCACTATCCCATGCAGCACAGGTAACTTGGCCAATATTGGAAAATAATGTTTCACACTGGCCATATGAAGGACCAGCCTTTGCCAATATATTTCCAATATTGGGCACATTACCTGTGCTGCTTGGGATATGACGTCAGGAAGACCGGTATAAATTAGTTGCACACGGCGTCACAGGCTCCATGATGCGGCACCAATGCTCATCAGAGAAGATGGCGATAAGCGCATTGCATTAGCGCGCGGACTCTCACCGCAGTCCTGGTTCACCAACTTGGCAGTCATTGTGAAGTCAGTGCCACCGGTCATATAGGTGCCAGCATCTGACGTCACGGGCGCCAAGAAAGCGGTCCACGGATAGCTTCGACAATGCGTATCGGAGAAGATGGCGATAAGCGAACACGATAACGCGCAGACTTCGACCGTGGTCCTATAGCCTAGTTCACGAGCATGGCGGCTACGGTGACGTCAGTGCCAGGAAAACGTGAGAGCTCACCGATGCAGACGAAGGCGAGGGCCCTGACGGCCGGGTCCGGGGGGTCGCAGTCGGGGAAGATGGGTCGCAGCACGTAGAAGGAGAAGGTCAGCGCCACGATGGCCTGAGAGCAGGGCCGCACGATCAGGCACTCCACCCAGAGGCGGAGGAACGCCACGAAGGGACCGAAGGCCTCCATGATGTACGCGTAGTCGGCTCCCGTCCTGCGCAAGAGGTTGAGATTCGTTGTCGTTCGGGGCGGCACATAAGCCGAGGTGCGAGTGGCAAGCTCTTGTTCACTGTGAAGGCAAAATATCTGGGAAACGGTTGAAGATTCAGTGCTACCGCTCGAGCACCTTGAACTGAGTACTTCCCTTACAAAAATTTCTATAGACAGTCTATAGACTGCCCATAGACTTATGTCTATAAAGTCTATAGACAAACCCTAGAGAACAGTCTATAGGCAATACAAATCCTATAGACAGTCTATAAACAGTCTATAGATGTATGGCCATACACTTTTAGTAGACTTTTGTCTATATACAGTCTATAGATTATGAATAGATGTAAAGCAATATCCATAAGAAGGCAATAGAGTCTATAAGAAGTCTATGGACTTTCTATAGACCACTTTTATAAGGGTTGAACTGAGTGAAGTGAATTGAGTACCTTTCAACAGCTGGCGCTAGTTTAGTTTATGGCTTAGTCTATGGGGTTTCAACGTCCGGAAGTGACCCAGGCTATGAGGGTCGCCGTAGTGGAGGGCTTCGGAAATTTCGACCACCTGGAGTTCTCCAGCGTGCATTGAAATGAAATCGCACACAACACGGGCATCTAGCATTTCGCCTCCATCGAAATGTGACCTCGCAGACGGGATCGAACCCGCGTCTTTCGGGTCAGCAGCCGAACGCCGTAACCACTGAGCCACCGCGGCGGCCAGCTGGCACTAATGAAAAAAATAATGATACGGTGTTAACGTACTTCAGCCAAGTAGACATGCGAGATCATGTGTATAGCCTGGTTGGCTCATGGTTTTTGTTTTGTGTTTAGTTTAACATAATGCTCTCATAGCATAATGCTCTCGTACAGTGGCGATAGCATTGTGCTCCCGGCAGTGGCCAGTGAAACTGATCTGTTCGCGTCGCCGCGGTTTCGAAACCCACTGTCGCGGCATTATTTATTTCTCCAGGTTGGGCTGGCCAAGGTCACCTTCAAGGTCAAACTTCACAAAATTTTTGGTTGGAGCGGCACCTCTTTCTTCTTTCACTCCCTCCTTTATCCCTTCCTTCCCTTACGGCGCGGTTCAGGTGTCCGCCGAGATGCGAGGCAGATACTGCGCCATTTCCTTTCCCCAAAAACAAATTTCCAATTTTTTTCGTGTTAAGCAAGGTCACTCTCAAGGTCAAGCTTCACACAAGATTTTTGTTTGGAACCGCGTTAAGTAGTTCTTTCGCGCTCAAATAGTGCCACGCTCTGTACAGTGCAGCGGCCGGACGACAAGCGCTAATGTTCACACAGACTGAAGTCTCTTAACAGCTTGTTGCTGTGGTGTATGTATGTACAGTCTTTGTCGAAAGTACACAGCCCAAGGGGTCTGCCTCTGAGCCTTCCTTGTCCAGCGGCTCCTCTTTCATACTGAGGGATATTAATCTCACGAAGGCGGGATGAATTTTTAAGTTCTCAACAGTGCCTGTATAGCTTAGGCCTGTTATACCCCTGTCACACGGACACTGTAAAGGTACTTTGAACTAATGCTCCATCACTCTAAGGACGAACGCGCGCTGCCACACGGACGCGCCAAAGTACACCTAGCTCAAAGGAGCTTCGAAACAAGGCAGCTCGAGTTCGTCCTTTGAGGCTTCAAGGGAGTACTCTCTCTCCCAGCGAGTTAACAGCATAAATAAATTGAGAAAAGAAACGTTCAATTTTCATTTTGTAAATTCACTTCATAAGATTAGTGGTGTTTTAAAATATAAGATCATTTGTTTTGTGGCAGTCTCACCACGCCATACTCTCGTTCCAGATATACGAGTGAGTTGGGCTCAGTGTGGCCAGCACTGTGATGTTATGCTCTGTACTTGGAAAATCATGTCATTATTGCAGTTAAAATTGCGTTGCTTTAACATAATACGGTTATAAAACTAATTTACTAAAAAAAATGTGACATTTCTGTATTTACATGTGCAGTGAAGTTTGTAATTTTAATCACGCTTTTCGCCAATGAGGGCGCTAAAAACTTCTTGCAAAGGTCGTTCCGCGACCGTGTAGCACGGACGAACTCCCTTGAAGTAGTGCTCCTTTGGGAGCGTAAAGGAGCATTATTAGTTCAAAGTGCCTTTAGAGTGCCCGTGTGACAGGGGTATTACATTGTTTAGAAGCAAAGGCCTCGGGCTGCACTTTTTCTACAAAGACTGTACACGTCAGGCCGTGTACAGTATTTCCTGTGGCTCTACTTCGTCGCGTGAGTCGGGCCTAAATTATGAAACACGCGCAATCTGAACGCGTAAGAAAAAAACAGAGCATGAAAATGGCGCACTCATGCAAAACGAATGAAAACAATTCCCGCGGCAAAGCACCAAGTGTTTTATGGATAAGTTTCCTCTTTGCATAGCCGGCTGCGCAAATAGACGCCATGCATTAAGAGCCCGACTCGCGACACAGGAGGCCTTTCGTCACTCGACCGCGCCGAGAAAAGTAAACAAAATCCGCGAGGCCAGGCAAGCGTGTTAATGGTTGTATCACTCTTGTCCGCGCCTCCGAATCAAGGCTCGGGTCCCGGTGTGCGCGGTGTGTCGGGGGCGAGAAAAAAGAAACAAAGCTGACGATGTAATTTCGCTAAGCCCCGCACCGCTGTTGGCGACAGATAAAGGCCAAAATCCGCTCGGCAGCTCGGCTGGCCAAGCCGTTAAGCCTAACGTCAACAGCCACCGGCTCGTTTTCTGTTGGAAGGAAAACGGTCGTTTTCGAGCGCTTGTTTTCGTCACGGGTGTAACTTTTGATCCTTGGCTGCCACTTCCACAGCATTCTGGACCCGCAAGCCATGCCATGCCCCAGGTGCAAACAGGACACGTCATACACGGTGTGGTATTGTTTCGCGTTTGCCGAACAAATGAATAGGCGCAAGCCATAGGTCTAGACATGTGCGGAGACTCCCAAACAAGGGTACCAGTACCACCATCACCATCCTTAGGTAATGTGCATTGGAAGCTAAGTTGAGCCTCCTGACGTAGACCCGCGGAGCCACCCAGTTGAAAAAAAAGGAAAACGATAGAACCCTGTCTGTCAGAAATACGACAGAATGCTTTGCAGTTTTGTTGCATGGACAGATTTTCCTGCTCTGTAGTATTTTTCAGAAGTACACTACATTTCCCTGTAGTGCTTTTCTGTAGTCTGTTGTTTTTCAGTACGTTTCGGTTGACAAAATTTCATTGCCACTACAAAAATTTGTGCTGCTACTACAAGATTTTGTGCAAAAACTTCGCAGAAAATGCGTTGTGACGACATAAACTTTTCACTTGTGTTTTTCGACTCGGGAAGAGATTGAGCACAGGCCACCAATGATCCTCCTCCTCAATCCTTGACCCCTTCCCTTCGCCAGACCGGGCACGGGCCATACTCTTCACACTAGTTGAATACTTAATTAATTAATTAATGATTAATTAACATTTAGACGTTTTCATTGTGTACTAATAATTAATTAATATTACATTGGGGCGTTTTCATTATGTGCTTCCGAAGAATCGAAACTTCTCGAATAATAAAAAATTAATTTCATAAAGGCTTTCTGACGTTAACTTAATAATAATAATAATAATTGGTTTTGGGGGAAAGGAAATGGCGCAGTATCTGTCTCATATATCGTTGGACACCTGAACCGCGCCGTAAGGGAAGGGATAAGGGAGGGAGTGAAAGAAGAAAGGAAGAAGAGGTGCCGTAGTGGAGGGCTCCGGAATAATTTCGACCACCTGGGGATCTTTAACGTGCACTGACATCGCACAGCACACGGGCGCCTTAGCGTTTATCCTCCATAAAAACGCAGCCGCCGCGGTCGGGTTCGAACCAGGGAACTCCGGATCAGTAGTCGAGCGCCCTAACCACTGAGCCACCGCGGCGGGGTTGACGTTAACTTAGCATGACAGTGAATCGCCAGTGAACAACATTGCTGCGGAGAAGTTTCTGCGAAGCTTTTTAAACGACTATGTTGCTTCATCGATATTTTTTGTTCCCTTTACAGCGATACAGCTGTATCACGGAGGATTGTCCCGAGTTAACAGCAACGCTGCAGCACTTGCATGTCTCCTGTCGCTGAAGGCTCAGTGACGTCCCACTTAAAGGACGACATAGCCTCATTCTGTCCGATCAGAGAGGAACTTAGCCGTTTTCACTCCGAAGTTAATTGTTCATGTAAAGCAGAAACTTGGCTGCTGTAGTTTTTTTTTCTTGCATTCGGCTAAATTCTCTGTTTCTTCATTAAAGAGTTTCTCTCTCTCTCTCTCTCTCTTTTCTTGCTTTCCTTTATCGGTTATTTGGTTCGTGGTTAATACAACCCGCCGCCATCGTGACTCAGTGGTTAGAGCGCTTGGCTACTGAGCCGGAGGACCCGGGATCAAATTGTGTTCACTAAACGGAAAAGGTGCCCGTGTTCTGTGCGAAGTGAGCGCACGTTAAAGAAACCCAGGCGGTCTAAATTAATCCGGAACCCTCCACTACGGCATCCCTCATTACGCGTCGGGACGTTAATCCCCACAATTTTCAATTTTATTTATACTTTTTTATTTTTTTATACACATACCTCACAGGACGTCCATGACGCCCAAAATACACGAATGGGCATTGAAATCTCTAAAAGGTGCAAGTAGTTTCACTATAAAAACGAACGGCTTGTAAATACAAAAGCGAATTTTATGTATTCATTTAAAGTTGAATATGTCTGGTGGGTGTTATGGGTATTATGCATAGGCATAAAAACTATCTAGAAAGGAGGAAAAAAGAAAAAGTTCTTGAAACACTGATTGGTTGAATGCTCATACGTGTTCTATTTAATACTGCAACTTATATGTCAAAAGCCGCCGCGGTGGCTCAGTGGTTATGGCGCTCGGCTGCTGACCCAAAAGACGCGGCTTCGAGGCCCGTGTACTGTGCGATGTCAGTGCGCGTTAAATAACCCCAGGTGGTCGAAATTTCCGGAGCCCTTCACTACGGCGTCCCTCACACCATGAGTCGCTTTGTGACGTTAAATACCCATAAAACCATAAACCAAATTTCTGTGTCAGTCTGAATGCAGACGCCGCCAGTGGGCGCGCCGAGTTTTTCAGGATCAGCGCCTCTTCCCCAGCTTGCTCTGTCCATGACGTCACCATGACGTATGAACACTGCCGGCATATATACATGCTTCTTTTTTTCCTAAATGACAATGTCCTACATTAGTACCGTTGGAGTGCCGCCTTGGATTTTCCTTTTGTCGCACATGAACACCACGTTCGACGAACTTTATCCCGAATGCGTCGTGGCTGACCTCAACACTGAATGTCAGAAAGCTGTCTCCGCGTCCCAGTTTTATCCTTTTCTGTCACTTCTCTTCCATCGCTTGGTGAACATCCGAGCAGCCTCGCCTGTGACAGCAACGAAGGGATCGTAATATGTTTGCTGATAAAATTGACAAAGTGCTGTCGCCCAGACGAGGAATCCCGACGAAAGACTAGGGCCTAACACGCGAAACGGGTTTCATCAGCGAGTGTCAAAAAGAAATGGCGACAACTGCGACTATAAATTTCTCCGCCGTCTCTACAGGAACTGTCTTGTATCATCTTCTGCAAGCAAAGTATAGCGGTCGTCGCAACAAGGATATCTGACTTCAATGCAGTTTGTAATTCTTGTCGGCACATGCAAGGCAACATTCTTTGCTAGCTTGTGTGTGTGTGTGTGTGTGTGTGTGTGTGTGTGTGTGTGTGTGTGTGTGTGTGTGTGTGTGTGTGTGTGTGTGTGTGTGTGTGTGTGTGTGTGTGTGTGTGTGTGTGTGTGTGTGTGTGTGTGTGAGTGTGTGTGTGTGTGTGAGTGTGTGTGAGTGTGTGTGTGAGTGTGTGTGTGTGTGTGTGTGTGTGTGTGTGTGTGTGTGTGTGTGTGTGTGTGTGTGTGTGTGTGTGTGTGTGTGTGTGTGTGTGTGTGTGTGTGTGTGTGTGTGTGTGTGCGTGCGTGCGTGCATGCGCTTCTGATTAATCTAGTGAAAATGGTAACTTGGTTGACGTCATAAAATATTCATGTCCCGGTTAAAAGTAAAAAAAGTAAAACTACAAAGCTCACCGCTCCGCATACTTAAACTGCACATTTTTTTCTGTCCCAGCCGTGGACCGCTCTTTCTTCCATATTCTCCACTTCAGAGCAACAAGTTAAAGAATCATCACTCAGGTCGACCTCTACGCCTTTCTTTACGTGCCTCTATATTAACGCCCCAGTATAATCAACCAGTGGGTCCCGAAGACCTCGACAACTGATTTTTTTTTATTCTTAGCACCATATGAAAGCGTGGGAGAAAGCTAGCTTGCCACTTCACAGTATACCAACGAATACAATCGCAGTAAATATAAGCGTCCCTGAAAGGTTGACGCCTCTGCGGAGGGTGCACTGTGAACACGAATGCACTGTAAGGGAGTAAAAAGAGAGTAAGCTCCCCTCTAGCACACTCTCCCTTTTGATAGGGAGTGCACTAGAGTGCTTACACCCTCTTTACTCTTTTCTGTTTGGAGTGTATACTGGTTGGGTCAGCCACTGCTATCTTCGCTATCCAAGTAGCGACAGACTCTCGAAATCAGCTCGCAAACCTAACTCAACTTATAGGTCACGTGACGTCTTTGGCAGCGCGTATACAGACGGGGCGTGGTCGTCCAGCGTGGTTTAACTGCGACCGGACACATCAAATGCGAACGAGGCATATCGCTTGACGAGAAAAAAAAAACGTTAAAATAACAATAATAATAGTAATTGGTTTTGAGGGAAAGGAAATGGCGCAGTATCTGTCTCATATCTCGTTGGACACCTGAACCGCGCCGTAAGGGAAGGGATAAAGGAGGGAATTGGCTTTTTTGGGGGAAAGGAAATGGCGCAGTATCTGTCTCATATATCGTTGGACACCTGAACCGCGCCGTAAGGGAAGGGATAAAGGAGGGAGTGAAAGAAGAGAGGAACAATGAGGTCCCGTAGTGGAGGGCTCCGGAATAATTTCGACCACCTGGGGTTCTTTACGTGCACTGACATCGCACAGCACACGGGCGCCTTAGCGTTTTTATAAAGGAGGGAATGAAAGAAGAAAGAGGTGTCGTAGTGGAGGGCTCCGGAATAATTTCGACCACCCGGGGATCTTTAACGTGCACCGACATCGCACAGCACACGGGCGCCTTAGCGTTTTTCCTCCATAAAAACCGCGGCTGCTGCGTTTTTATGGAGACAAAAAAAAAGGAAGAGAAATGGGCTGTGGTCGCGCGTTGCTAGCGGTAACGACATGGTCGGCGCCGACGTCAAGGCGCGTGCAGTGACTGGCTGCGACGAGGAAAGGTCAGGCGAAAAACAAACGAACTGGAAGAAGCGAATAGAGAAATGGCAAGGCGAGTAGGAAATCGTACGAAGACTGCGTTCAGAGCTGCGCGTGTGTTTGTGCGACTCGCGGGATTATAAGTTTATAAACCGCGAGGGTTGCGTGTGTCAAAACGAAACGTCTCCTTTCTTCTTTCACTCCCTCCTTTATCCCTTCCCTTACGGCGCGGTTCGGGTGTCCAACGATATATGACACAGATACTGAGCCATTTCCTTTCCTCAAAAACCAATTATTATAACCGCGAGGGTTACGTGTGTCGAATCGAAACGTCTGGCAAATTGCTTTGCTTTTTTATTTTCGCGGGCTATACATATATTGCGATACGAGTGCGTTGCGCTGAAGTGGGCCCTTACGTAAAAGCTGTAGGCTTTCGACACACGTCTGAATCAATAAGACTCGATGTTTTATCTCTGCGTGCCAGGCCTTGGATCTTTTGTTTGCTCCGGGCCTGCTACGGGTTCATAAATGCGTGCACAGAAAGTAGTACCATACTATGTTCACAGTTTTCGTGTAGACTAATAATAATAATAATTGGTTTTTTGGGGGAAAGGAAATGGCGCAGTATCTGTCTCATATATCGTTGGACACCTGAACCGCGCCGTAAGGGAAGGGTAAAGGAGGGAGTGAAAGAAGAAAGGAAGAGAGAGGTGCCGTAGTGGTGGGCTCCGGAATAATTTCGACCACCTGGGGATCTTTAACGTGCACTGACATCGCACAGCACACGGGCGCCTTAGCGTTTTTCCTCCATAAAAACGCAGCCGCTGCGGTCGGGTTCGAACCCGGGAACTCCGGATCAGTAGTCGAGCGCCCTAACCACTGAGCCACCGCGGCGGGGTTCGTGTAGACTGCTGTCTACACGAATCAAAGAATCAACATGGACCCCTACTGAAAAATGTCTATAGATTTTGAATGGGTCTGCTAATAGGATTATGGAACATTTGGTGGGCTTTATAGGATGGACGTCCCAAAGCGGCTCAGTCTATGAGGGACGCCGTGGTGGAGGGCTCCGGACAATTTCGACCACATGGGGTTCTTAACGAGCACTAACAACGCACAGTACATGGACCTTTCACATTTTTCCTCCATCGAAGTGCTACCGTAGCGGGCGGGTTCGAACCCACGACTTGCATGCACTGTGTTATATAAGTGCACGGTAATTAACCACGGGTAATCGAAGTTATACGGAGCCCTCCACTAAGGAGTCTCAAAGGCTGAATCGCTTTGGAAGCTTCATCCTATAATGTTAAACGAAATAAGCCATAATCCTATTTGTCGACCTATTCAAACCAGTACACATTTTTCAACATGGACGGAGCTCGTTTGCTATGATAGATGTCGCGGTATACACACCTGTTAGAGAAAGCGAAAATTGGTTAGCTTAGTTAGATATGTCAGTATCCAGCAGAACAGTTCGTCCTCTTGAGTTCATCACACTGCAGTACGCAAAAAGCGTGCAGGGTGCAGTTCAACAGCACGCGCATACAAAAAAATAACGTACACGAAGCTGTTTAAATCTGGTCGTCACGCTTAATCGTAGCTTCTTTCAAACTAGCAACGATGCACGCAACACGGCACATACGTCCCTTATAAAACCGGTCTATGACTGCCCATTGACTTCTTACTGACTCTATAGCCTTCCTATAGATATTGTTTGTATATATTCACAGTCTATAGACGCCTTAAGACCCTATTGCCTTCCTATAGACATTTCTTTTTGTCTATTCATAGTCTATAGTCTTCTTATAGACTCTAGTGCCTTCCTATAGATATTTATTTTTGTCTATTCATAGACTACAGACTTCCTATAGGCTCTTTAATTTCTATAGATATTTCTTTTCGTCTATTCATAGTCAATAGTCTTCTTATACACTATTGCCTTCCTATAGATATTTCTTTTTGTCTATTCATAGTCTGTCTGTCTACAGAAAAAGGTCTACTAATCGTGTATGGCCATAAATCTATAAATTGCCTATAGAATGTATATAGGATTTGTAATGCCTATAAAATAACGTATAGGATATGTCCATAGAAAGCCTATATACTCTATAGACAGAAGTCAACGGACAGTCTGTATACAGACTGTCTTGAGAAATTCTTCTAAGGGGCAGCCGATTTCAGTAGGAGCGTCTTTTAATACTGCCGAAAAAGCTGCTCTTGCATAAGTGCGGGTCTTCTCGCGAGACGGCCGCATGTCAGTTGCTCCACACTTATTCTCTCCGCTAACGACGTCTGGAACTAAGTAGCCCACGTGCGCTGCACTTACGTAAACGGGGCCAACTGTGCGACGCGAAACTATAATTTCGCAAAGCCTATACGGTTTCAGCACACGTTATGGCGAGTGGAAGGAATTGAAGAAATGCTAGTAAAACCGTCCAGTACGGTCGTCTGCTCACTGCAAAGCCTTTGTTTGCATCATCAGCTGAAGCAGACGATGCAAAAAGAGGAGTTACGTCTGGCGAGGCCATCTTGCTTTTCCTTTGACCCAAGAGAACTCTTGGAGGAGCCGGTGCAAAAAAAAAAACAGTCGCAAAAGACAAGGGACAATAGAAGGAGTGTTCACGCCACAAAGACACGTATCCAGTCGTTGTGGCGTGAACACTGCTTCTCTTGTCCCTTGATCTTTGCGACAGTTTTTTTTTCGAGTTACAATGTCCCAACTGGCCCAAATTTCAACCCTTCTGGTGCCATAAGGATCGCGCCCCTTATGAAAATTGTCTATAGACTGTCTATAGACTTCTTATAGACTATATTGTTTTCGTGTACATATTTCCTTTTGACTATTCGTAGTCTATAGATTGTAAATAGACAAAAGTCTATTAAAAGCGCTCTATTAATGGCGCAGTATCTGTCTCACATATCGGCGGATACCTGAACCGCGCCGTACGGGAAGGGATAAAGGAGGGAGTGAAATAAGAAAGGAAGAAAGAGGTGCCGTAGTGGAGTGCTCCGGAATAATTTCGACCGCCAGGGGATCTTTAACGTGCACTGACATCGCACAGCACACGGGCGCCTTTTGCGTTTCGTCTCGAATCGAAACTCAGCCGCCGCGGTCGGGTTCGAAACCGGGAACTCCGGATCAGTAGCCGAGCGCGCTAACCACTGAGCCACCGCGGCGAGTGAGGTTGGGCGCGCTGTCTATTCAGTGTGCGGAACGCACACAGAGTTACAAGCCGTGTTAGTTGCCCGATCAACAGCAGCCAATTTGTTTTTAAGGAAAGTAATGACGCAGTAACTTCCTCTCTCTGCGTGGACGCCTGAGACGTGCTGCAGGAATGAACCAAGGGAGAAAGAAAGCGGCCGTAGTGAAGGGCTCCGGATTTTTACTTTCATCAAAAGCAATTCGTGTGTGGCTGCGGCGCAGTGGATTGAAACTGTAGTGGTGGTTACTCTGGAGAGTCGCTTCAGAGGACGCGATTGTTCAGACGAGTTCTATCATCTTTCATATCTTCCAACTGTCCTGTCTGCACGTGGCAGCGATTACTCGAGGTAGTGGACAGACCCGTCCGCTTTTTCTTTTTTTCTTTTTTTCAGTCGCAACAGCATTCGTGCAGACTGCAGTGAATTGCGAGGGTCCTTTGATAGCGATGACGGTATACCAGTGAATCGTCAGCATACAGTCCGGGGTTAGGTCCTTAATAACACGACACTGTTGAACACAGCAATGAACTAAATGCTTTTATTGTGGTCACTGTTCACGAATGTCATTCGAGTAGAAGACCGCAACTGCAACAGTAATATCTATACACCATTGTATATACGTATATCCCGTTACAATCAGCATTCATCAATTAACATTCATTAACATTCATCGTGTCTAAAACGCACGTCGTTTGAGCATGGACGCCTCAACTTCGTCCTCCGCGTTTTAGTCTTGCTGGGCAGCCTGCAAGAAATGACCGCACAAAAAAAAATCTGCAGGTCGCACCCCAGGGCTGTCCAAGGCTTCGGATCCAATGTATACGCGCTACCGCTCACGTAAACAGTCAACGAAGACCGCAACTGCAGCACGTGTCAAGCATCAACAAACTCAACATGCATATCGAGTAAACTGTGCATATCGGGAACCGTTAATACGATACCGAAAGACTGCGCGAGTCATCCGTTCAGTCACGAACCAAGGTAGCGTTCCATCGTAGTGCTTTAGTACCGTATTCCAGCGTCCATTGCCCATTTTAGTTCCACCACAGTGCACGATGCATAGTACGCGAACCACAATTGCCGTCCGAATACAGGAGTCACTTCGCACACAATCACAATAATGGGTCTAATACTGCGAAAGGCAAGGATAGCACCTCACCTTCAAATCTTGAAATTTCGCGCCCCAAGGCTGTTGACTTGGTAACGGGACATATACACCACTATACATAAACATACATGGCGTCCACGCAGGACACCGCGCAATAGAATTATAGATAATAATATCGGGTTACAATTAGCATGTACACCAGTAATATATACGTATATCGCGTTACAATTAACATTCATCACACATAATACGTAAATCGTTTAACGTACAAACGTCGCAACGCGTCACACGTACGGGCAACGAGGCGACGCGTCGCAACCGTTCAAACTCACACGCGTCTGTCCTAAAACGCACTTCGTTGGGGAATGGACGCCTCAACTTCGTCCTCCATGCCGTAGTCTTGCTGGGCAGCCTGCAAGACATGACCGCGCAAAGAAATAAATTCTGCAGGTCACGCCCCACGGCTGTCTAAGGCTCCGGGTCCGCTGAATCACGGCCACCAACCAGCACCGCTGCTCCAAGGCTCCGAAACCAGCCGGGGAGGGAGATCTCGAAGGCAAGTTGGTGGGCGTCGACGCCGGTGCTCCAAGGCTCCGAAACCAGCCGGGGAGGGAGATCTCGAAGGCAAGTTGGTGGGCGTCGAAGGCAAGTTGGTGGGCGTCGAAGGCAAGTTGGTGGGCGTCGACGCCGGGGAGCAGTCCTGCTAGGAGCTAGACCTCTCCCAGAACAGCTGCTGGCTCACAGCTGCCTTGAGGAGGCCGGTGGCGCGGGTCAACCGTCGCGCCTGGATGGTGGGGGCTCCTAGCCGTGTTGCTGCGGCCCCGCTGGAAGCGTCGATCTCAAGACGCTCCTCCAGAGGGGCCCCTGGAGGCGGCACGGAACGCAGCCAGTGCCTTATTCCGAGCCAAGGGCAAGGCGCCGCCCCCCATGACACTCGCCCGGCACTGCTCTTGAGAGAGATGCAAGCGGGAAAGCTGGATGGGGTTCGGCACAGGGCTGAGGCCAGCGTCCACGAAGCCAGGATCCGCCAGGTCCGCAGGTGTTCCTTTCGCCAGGTGCTGGTAACGGCAGGCCGGCGGCCACCTTGGCGGAGTGTGTCGCCGGAGGCCTGGCGAGCAACGGGGCTGAGGACCGAACTGGAATCCCGGTTGGGCCGCCGAGAGCCGTCGGCGCTGCCGCTCGCAGGAGTGGACGCCCAAGGGGTCGAAGAGAGCAGAGCAACCGCCGCCATCGATCATCGGGTTCTGACCGGCCCGGCGTTCCGGCGCGCCTTTTATACCCTCAGCGCCACCTCGTTCTCTTCTCGAGCTTATATGAATTTTTTTTGTTCATGCCGGACGTCCCGAATTAATTAAAAAGTGATGAATTTTACAAGAAACGTTTACTTTTACAGAAATATTGTACAGGAAAATTGCGTCCGTTTTTTCTTATGCCGAAATGTGGTCTAGGGCTGCCGCGTCTGGTTTTAGCAGACCAAATCTGGCGTCCGCAGTGCACAAATTGTTTGAATAATAACGAGGAGCAGTAGCGTCTTTATATGCAAGCACCACTATAGAGATGGCCTTGCGTACGGGGCAGTGTACAGTAGTTTGTCCACGTCATCAAGAGTGGCTCGGAAGAAGTAGTGGCAGAGGAAGAAGAAGATCACCTCAATTGAATACAGGGCTTTTAAGAACAACTATTGGGAGTATATTCCATCAACAGCTCCACCAAACGTTCTTTCTGCGTGTGTCCGTATTATTTATTTTCGTATAGACGCGCATTCTTCACCAATTATCTGATGTAATCGCCGTGCACTGCAGATAAACCCCTACGATCGAGAGAGCTGTTTTTCACTGACGTCGCACAAATGCTTGTTCACCAATTAAATTTAGTGTGCCTAAACAAGAGTATCATGGGACGTTATCGAGAAATACGAAATCAAGCTTTTAAAAACTTTTCAAAGCTTTACTGGCAGCTTTGAAAACGTCCCTACGAGGAACGCTGCCTTGTATGGCAGACATCCTCCATCGATCCTATACGCGTATGAAGGACGCCGTTCTGTGTTACGGTACCGGTGTCACATTTGATGTAGCGTAGAACGTCGTGACCAAAACGACCTGCGTTCGACTCCCGTCCGCGGGACCGATGTCCAGGTGGGCGTTGACCTTGAAAGACACATATGGAAGCCCTCGACAGTGTGCTGCCTTATCTGTAGTCATACCAAAGTAGTTCTGGATTCCTCATTACTTGAGGGCTATTCGTCTATCCATATGCTGCACATTCATAACAAGGTTGCTTTTAACGTGCGATAGCAGTACCGCCAACCTGCATCGCCATATTGCTTCCTGGATTGCTTTGTGCACCACTATACTAAGAGCTACCTGGGGCTTTACTTATTATTCGCTGAGCTGTTGCTGTGCACCGCGCGCCTGGAATGGGGAGAGCGTCAGCTGCCCAGCGAGCAATATGTGGCTGTGTTGGAAAGGCCTCGTTGGTTCTTTCTGTACAGTGGAAGCTATACGTGCGCGACCCGACGACTGTTACACATGTTGAGTTTGTCTACAACTAAAAGCGCTCATGTTGAGCACACCAGCGTTCACGCCTTTTTTTTTATCTTTCGGTGGTTAACGATTATTTAATGAGCCATGGCAACGCAGTGCAGTTCTACGGCCCGAAGGAATTCGTCTGCGGGAGTGACATTTAACTCGGATATCGGTCAATTAACGGGTATCTGAGCCCAAAAAATACTCCAGCGACAGTCGGAAACCCCTGGATGCAGCTTCCCTGAAACGAATTCCCACTAATTTCAAGTAAAATCCCCTGTATTTAATCGAGGCTACCTTCTTCTTCGTCTACTACTACTTCTTTCAAGCTTCCACGGTTAAAACGAAAAAGACAGATGTCTCGGAGCTGTGTGCACTGTATCTATACCTAGTCATGTTTAAAGTACACGCTTATAAAGGCGGGGCTGAGCTTTGTTATTGAAGCGATCTGAGCATGCGGACGCCAAAATTGGTTCACGAAGACCTGCCATGCAAACCCTAGAATCCATTCCAGCTTTAAAAAAGAAACCACTTTGGCGTGTGCCACACTTCACCAAAAGTAAACAGACTTTTGGTCGCTTCCTGCGCATCAATTTATTAATGTAAACTCGGCCAGAAGAGGGCAGTGTTTTAGCGAGAAAAGGACGAAGCAGCGCTAAGGGTATAAAAGGAGCGCAAGAACGGCTGGCAGCACAGGAGAAGAACCCAAGATGGCGACGAAAGCAGCGCTGGTGACGTGGCTTTCACGGTGCGGCCCGCGGAGCTCCGCTTGGCCGCCCTCCTGCCTTTGGCACACCTCCGAACCCGGCGGACCCAGACTTCTCGGATTCGTTCGCTGGGGTCCATCGACAGCCATTCAGCCTTCTTCAAGGTTGGCGTTCATCTCCAGTGGAGCCCTATCTTCAGTGTACTGGATGACGCCGCGGTTGTTCTACTGCTGGCCAAGATGGCGCTGGACACCTCCAGAAACACTTTTGGATCAGTCTTTCAGCGATGTCAGCACCTGGGCCTGGACCCCGGTCCTGAACAGCAGTCCTGGGCCCCACAGTCGAGGTGTGCCGACGAACCCGCGTCACTGACCACCTCCAAGGCGGTTATGGGTCAACAGCAGCCTCAAGCGAAATATGGTACGGGATCCACCTCATCCGTCCACCGAGTCCCTTCAGAGTCTTCAGCCCTGGCTCCACCGGAGGCTCCTGGAACTGCGCCACTGGTGCGCCCCAGCTAGGATCAGCGTTGCTGGTTGGCGGTGGGGTGCGACCCGCAGCGGTTCCCAGGACGCAGCACCCATGTTCCAGCGAAGTGCGTTGGAGGACAGAGACGCGGGGTTTGGGCTGTTGCGACACGTCGCGTTCCGTCACGTCTCGTTCCCAACGTGTGACGCTTAGTAGCGTTCGCATTTTACAATCGCGATATTATGTATTAATGGACGTATTTATTGGTGATATCGACTTATATAGTTAACGCTTATGCGTGGATGCCGTAATTTCGCTTTCGCGATACTTTCATGACGGGACGCGACGTAGCCATAATTTTAATGCTAGTGAGCCTTCTGCTGTGAATCAACTAATATTATAGAGTCTTAACGAACCATCTGCTCAAAGATTTATGTTCAGTTGCAACAGTGCGGTGTCCTATTCTGCTTCAGCTGATGATGCATGTGCATCGCAGACGATAGATAGAAACCGGCAGTTTGCTCACTGCGATGTCTGATGACCTATGGTCTCTTTTAACTCTATTCGCCTTGCACGGCTAGTTTAGTTTGCTGTCCCTCTTGGGAGTGGAGAAATTAATACACGACACTATGGCTGACAGTCAAGCAAAGCTTTTTTGTTGGCGTGTGAATCTCTCCGATAGGTGATAGATCCTGTAGCGTGCAGTGCATGCAGAGAACTGGATCATCATTTATTTTCCCTTAAAAGCCCCAATGGGGCATTACATAAGGGGGGGCGGGACAAATGGCAATAACGGGTCACAAAGATAAAACACAACTATAAATGGCAAGCACAAATAAACACAGTAAACGCATTGAAATTACAAAGACAATAGGTAAATGGCTGCGGATAAGACTGGAGTAAGCTGTTTGAAACTGCTGGAGAGACTTCTTTTTTGCTCTGCGGAGTTAACTTTCTACAATTCTGGATGTCTACGAAGTTTAGCTACGTTATGCTAATCTGCAAGTCGTGCAAGCAGTGTCTTAAAAATCCGAATTATGGACATACAGCATATCGAACTGCCTAGAGTGTACTAAGGTAACCTTTGTGGGTGCCGTGATTTCAGACTTTTCGGCGAATGTAAGTCTAGCGTGTGGTCCACTCCGGTCTGACCTGGTGTTTTGTACGTCGATGTTAATGATCGTGATAAGCAATAAAAATTGGAGGACGCTTAAGCTTCGCCTTTCATAGTGGAACGCGACAGTGTGATGCAGCGCTGCCAGTGAGTCCACGAATGCCATCGCCCATTCGGCGCGACGCCTTTTCCATTGGACAAATATCTCTAAAACTCTCCAAACTATATTACTCTTAAATTTTACCTTAATATTTTTATTCTCAACAATTCGGCACCTCTTGAACCCCCTTTATCATTTTTTCTTTAATTTTTCATTCAATTACAATGACCTCGTCATCGCCTACCACACCCAGTTATCTTAGTTTTTGCGCATCAAAGGCAGTAAAGCTCATGTGGAATAACGATGAAAGCACGAAGGGAATAATAATAATAATTGGTTTTGGGGAAAGGAAATGACGCAGTATGTACCTCATATATCGTTGGACACCTGAACCGCGCCGTTAGGGAAGGGATAAAGGAGGGAGTGAAAGAAGAAAGGAAGAGAGAGGTGCCGTAGTGGAGGGTACCGGAATAGTTTCGACCACTTGGGATCTTTAACGTGCACTGACATCGCACAGCACACGGGCGCCTTGGCATTTTTCCTCCATAAAAACGCAGCCGCCGCGGTCGGGCTCGAACCCGGGAACTCCGGATCAGTAGTCGAGCGCCCTAACCACTGAGCCACCACGGCGGGGCACACGAAGCGAAAGAAAACATTTTCAGCAAAGGGTGAGCCACCCAGAGGATGGTGCCTTTATTCCGAGGCCCTTTTTGCCGCAGCTATCCGGGGGTCGGGCGTCCAGCTCGCACTGGTGCGCTAGACAATACGGGCAGCACCGTGCTGCCCCAGCACGATGCTCGTCCCTGGTCCTCCTCCAGCGCCCTGGACCCTTTAGTCGCGGTGCCACCACATGTGTACTACTCGCAGGTTCCCCAGTAGATTTCACTTACTCCTGGTACATGTGCCTCTAATGGCTACAGCTTGCATTTCGAACTCTATACGCGCTTCGGTGGAAGGGGAATATCCGAGTGATTTGCGATGTCAGTGCACGTCAAGGAGCGCCAGCCGACAGAATACTCATCCGCAGACTTTCACTACGGTGTTTCTGATGGCCCTGACTACTGATCCGGAGTTCCCGGGTTCGAACCCGACCGCGGCGGCTGCGTTTTTATGGAGGAAAAACGCCAAAGCGCCCGTGTGTTGTGCGATGTCAGTGCACGTTAAAGATCACCAGGTGGTCGAAATTATTCCGGAGCCCCCCACTACGGCACCTCCTTCTTCCTTTCTTCTTTCACTCCCTCCTTTATCCCTTCCCTTACGGCGCGGTTCAGGTGTCCAACGATATATGAGACAGATACTGCGCCATTTCCTTTCCCCCCAAAACCAATTATTATTATTATTCTGATGGCCCCGTGTGGCTTTCGACAAGGCGCGTTGACCCATCTCGAGACAAGAACGCAGTGGAGTTTTGAACTATTAGTGATTTTTGAGGAAAGGAAACTGCGCAGTGACTGTTCTCACTTCTTGGTGGGCACCCCAGCCGCGTCGTAAGGGAAGGGAGGAAGTGAAAGAAGAAAAAGAGGGTGCTCTAGACAAGATCGCAGAGAATGTTCGACTTATTAGTGGTTTTTGAGGAAAGAAAACGGAGCAGTGACTGCACTCACTTCTTGGTGGACACCTCAACCACGCCGTAAGGTAAGGGAGGAAGTGAATGAAGAAAAAGAGGTGCCATAGTGGAGGGCTCTGGAAGGAGGGATTGAGAGAAGAGGTGCCGTAGTGAAGGGGAATTTTGGTTTTTTGGGGAAAGGAAATAGCGCAGTCATCATCATCATCATCAGCCTTACTACACCCACTGCAGGGCAAAGGCCTCTCCCATGTCTCTCCAATTAACCCTACCCTTGGCCAGCTGCATCCACCCTTTTCCTGCAAACTTCTTAATCTCATCCGCCCACCTAACCTGCCGCCCCCTGCTACGCTTACTTTCTCTTTGAATCCACTCCGGTACGATTAAGGACGAGCGGTTGTCTTGCCTTCGCATTACATGCCCTGCCCAAGCCCATTTCTTTCTCATATATCTTTGGGCATCTGAACCGCACCGTAAGGGAAGGGATAAAGGAGGGAGTGAAATAAAGGAAGAAATAAAGAGGTGCCGTAGTGGAGGGCTCCGGAATAACGGGAAATTGAAAACTGGTTTTGAGGAAAGGAAATGACGCAGTAACTGTCTCGTATATCTCGGTGGACTCCCGAACGCGTGTATTCGTTTGCTAGCCGCTGCAGCCAAGCCCAAGGTCGCTTCCTATTGGTGGAATATGGCTAAGCACAGTGTTGCCCACGCCAGTTCACGAAAAAAAAAAGTGGTATGCTGGCAGAGATTCGACGCTACGGTCGCCAGCCCTCGTCATCTGCGAGAATAACCTGGATAAACGAAGTGAACCTGCGCCATCGCTATCCTGTAATCACAGTTATCCCCATAGGTCTACATGACGAAAGCAACCAGTTGCCAAAACCAAGGTGCATAGGGGATTTTTTTAAAAAATATGTGGTGTTCATCAATGGGAGATCAATAGGGCAATCGGTAGAGCACGGGGCGCGAAATTCTAAGTTCGGGGGTTCAGATCCCGCCGGCGGCATGTGGTTGTTTTTCTTCTGCTTTGTGATCAATTATCCTTAATACTAATTCCCCTATTAACCTCCCATTGATGAACACCACAGATTTTTTTATAAATATATCCCCTATGCTCCTTAATTGGTTTCGGTGACTCAGCTTCCGTCATGTATGTCATAACGAGCTCCTCTGTTTCCCTTCTCGTGTCTGCTCAGTAGTTATCGTAATAGTTACTTGTGGCAAAAGGAGGCACCTTGTCTGTTTGTCTTTGTTGTCTGTGAGTACATTTATGCCCAAGCCTGCAACGAACGTTCTCTGAAACTCGAAGCTACAGCAGCAGGAGAAACAAATAAAATAAATGAAATAAAACTTACGGCGACATCTGCTCACCGTGCGCAAACACACAGGCATTTGCGACTCTCCTCTTTCCCTCGCTTCGTTCATGTTTTTTTGCCTTTTATTTTTAACCTGCACCGCAAAAGCAGCGCGTGTTATGGCGCCATGGTTGGCTGCTGCACCAACAGACCCCGCACGGGCAGCTAATTGCGGGAAAAAGAACCGGATGTGACGCACTACGTCCGCTTCCTCTTTTCGTGTAACGAACGTATTGTGAGGACCTCTGGCCAAACATGGCCAGCGCGAAAAACCGGTTCGCGAATTCTTTATTTCTCCCTCCTTTCGCCTTTATTTGCAAGCTTTATTCAGCTGTCTTTAATGATGCTACGTACCTCCGTTCCCGTCACGGCGCTTTCATTGGTTCATCTCTGCGGAACAGAAAGCAGCTCTGAACGAATAGAGAGAAGTCCGGCCGCTCTGCACGCGAGGTCATACACGTACACGTGCAGCTGAAATCAATACTAACGAAGGAAACGAGCGCCAACCAAGTTTGTGGCCGACAGCTGTAGTACGTTTTAACACGATATATAGTGTCAAGACTCCCGTTATTGCTGTTGTTGCATTAATGGCATCCCTTACAGACATTTCTTTACACAGTCTACAGACTTCCTACACTTTTGTATATGAGGTCTATAGACTTTCTATAGACACACAGTATAGTCTAGTCTATAGGCAATACGCATTCTATAGACAGACACTATAGTCTAGTCTATAGGCAATACGCATTCTATAGACAATCTATAGATTTTTGGCCATGCACTTTTAGTAGACTTTTGTCCATAGACAGTCTATAGACTATAAATAGACCAATGAGTTTTATCTAAAGGAAGGCGAGGGAGTCTACAAGAAGTCTATAGACAGTCTAGAGACCATTTTTATAAGGGATGGCATATATTCACGACGGGGGATTGGCCAGGGTTCAGTGAGGAGGGCCAAGAAAAGATGGCAAACTGGTGCTTAGCTAATGGTTGTGCTTTGGATATCATGTCAGAGATTAATTAAAAAGGGGAAAAAAGACAAGATCAGAGAATTGAATGCATGAAAATTACTGAAAGATTTTTAAATGCGGAAATTTTGGATACAATTAGCGAGGGAATCTGCCGGTAGAGGAAAATCCGGCGTCGTCGGTACGGCGTCGTTGTGAGCGAAAAATAACCGAAGAAGCAACCTTAGCGGACCGCTCAGGTCACGTGACCTTGCGGCGTCATCACAACCTGTCCAGTGAATTGTAAGAAAGCTGACCACCGTGGCAAGTGGTACTTAAATTAACGATTGGTCGCGACAGGCTGCTCGGGAAGAGCTACCTGGGTCGCACAAGCCCCACCAGGTGGCAGCACCTGCCATCGCAGGGCAGTGGTGCATCACTCAACCGCTGCACCTTTGCGCAAGGAGTGGTGTGAGGACTTCCAGGGATATCTGAATGTAAAATAGAGAATGACCGATCCGGCATATACATGGGCGTTAACCGATTGTCGCTATCACGTCATACCCTTAAGGGAGATCTTTAGTGTCCCCTGCATTTTAACGCGACAGCTAGCGTTAAGGAACTCGTGTCGCAAAAAAGCCGGTGGCGTCGGCGGCGTTGGCCGAGAGCGAAAAACGGCGCATCTCAGTGGACAGCTGAACCGCGCCGTAAGGGAAGGGATTTTCCTTCTCTTACGGCGCGGTACGGGTGTCCAGCGAAAATTGTAAGACAGGCGTCATTTCAATTTCCTTCACTGACGGTCCGGTTCGGGTGTCCTTTCTTTAAATTGTCCAACGGGGCAGGCGTCGCGCCGACTTAATTTCGGTGCAGTCAGCGCATATACATTCTATATTAGTGACAAATGTATCTTTTAAAACATTTCTCTCAGGATGGTTCATTGCCATTAGCGTCGCTTTCCTTTTGAGCGGTGGTTGAATGTATATACAGACGAGACGCACGCATTTTTTCAAGAATTATGCAGGGAAAAATTGGAAGTGCTGCATTAATCATTTGCATGACTATATGCAGAAGGGTCATACATAGGCGTCCGAAGTGTCGCATACTTTTTTTTACTTAAAGTACCCGAAAGAATATATTAATTTATATCTCTTCTGTGCTAACATGTGGCTATATTATAGTTGAACCACTGCCTGCGAGCGGAAAGATATAGTCATCTTTCGTTAACTGGAGATGGCTTAATTCGAACTTCCCGTTTATACAAACTGGTTTCGTCAACTTAAAGCTTTTTGAAATTCCTCCCTAATCGGAACTCCTCGTAATTCGAACAGATTTTCGGTTCCTTCCCGGATCGAACCCGGCCGCGGCGGCTGCGTTTCGATGAAGGCGAAATGCAAAGGCGCCCGTGTGCTGTGCGATGTCAGTGCACGTTAAAGATCCCCAGCTGGTCGAAATTACTCCGGAGCCCTCCACTACGGCACCTCTTCCTTTCTTCTTTCACTCTCTCCTTTATCCCTTCCCTTACGGCGCGGTTCATGTGTCCGCCGATATGTGAGACAGATACTGCGCCGTTTCCTTTCCCCGAAAACCAATTATAATATCCCTCCGAGTTCGTATCATTGGCAGTCGAACTGCACTGTCGTTGATTCGAACTCGCTTAATTCGAACCGCCGGTTTATTCAAACTGACGCTCCGGTCCAATCAACATCATGTCTATTAAAAATCCCCCCCCCCCCCACCCCGCTTAATAATTTCAGCACGTTTA
The DNA here is from genome assembly GCF_052857255.1 of Amblyomma americanum. Classification (NCBI taxonomy): domain Eukaryota; kingdom Metazoa; phylum Arthropoda; class Arachnida; order Ixodida; family Ixodidae; genus Amblyomma; species Amblyomma americanum. The sequence continues at coordinate 134,601,588 of NC_135505.1, read as the reverse complement.
TCGGTTCCCTTTCAGTCTGAATTATCGGGAGTCGACTGCACAAAAGCACTAAAAGGTGATATGTCCCACCTAGTAGCAACGGCAGCCCGGAGTGTTTGCACAGCTAAGCGTGAGCTGCGTCGCACACAGAGGCCCGATATAGCGGTCTCAAGAAGTACTCTACACGGCAACAAAGAAGGCCGCGATGAATGACCGTTTAAGTCCATTTGACGTCCTATCCGGGCCCTGAGCGGGCATTTTCGTTTTCGAGAGCCCCCGCGATGCGTTACTGTACTTATCTGCTGCCCTTTTCGGAGCTAAGTGCTTCGTATACGCTTAGCAAAAGCCTTGCAGTATACACTCGACGTTATACAATTGGCGTCTGTATGGCATATCGTATATATCCTGTGGTAATAATTGGTTTTTTGGGGAAAGCAAATGGCGCAGTATCTGTCGCATATATCGTTGGACACCTGAACCACGCCGTAAGTGAAGGAGTAAAGGAGGGAGTAAAAGAAGAAAGGAATCAAGAGGTGCCGTAGTGGAGGGCTCCGGAATAATTTCGACCACCTGGGGATCTTTAACGTGCACTGACATCGCAGAGCACACGGGTACCTTAGCGTTTTTCCTCCATAAAAACGGAGCCGCCGCGGTCGGGTATTTTTATTTTCTACAACCGAGGAGCCCTCCACTACGGCACCTCTTCTTCCTTTCTTCTTTCACTCCCTCCTTTATCCCTTCCCTTACTGCGCGGTTCAGGTGTCCAACGATATATGAGACAGATACTGCGCCATTTCCTTTCCCCAAAAACCAATTATTAATTATTATTAGTGCATGTATGCCAGGGAGCGAGTTTAACCAAGTGCGACTATAATGGTGTCATCTCGTCGGGCTATTACGCGATAGCGCATACAGCTCGCTCGGTCGAAAGCCATCGGCGTAGTCAGCACCGCGTGTCGGAAATAATCGAGGGCTGCGTAACAAAAAAATCGTATCATGGTAATTTGTGGTTCTAGTGATTGATGATTGATTGGTGTGTGGTAGGCGATGACGAGTTAATGAAATCATTGTAATTCATTGATTAATTAATGAAATGAAAAAAATGGAAAAATGTGGGGTTCAAAGGTGTCAAAATGCTCAGAATGAAAAGCCAATGCTTGATGATGCTAAGAAAATTTTGAGTGTGTAATTGATCAATTGACTAATTGAAACAATTGAAAAAAAATTAAAAATACATTCATAGGTGTAAATCTGCTCAGAATGGAAAGCCAATGTATGCTGGTGCTCAGTATCGGTGCATCGTCGTCCTAATATGGGAATGTTGCAAAAAAAAAATGACCTAGACTATCGCGTCAACTCATCGTGCAGCTTAGGAGTCTTACAACGTTTTTAGTCAAGTTGTTCCAAGTATTCTGACTTAGAGTAGTGGGAAGCACTCGTGCTGAGTTGTTATTTGGAAGGCCAGGTAACCCTTGTAGACAGAGACTGAAGGGCGGGAAAAGCTGCAGAAGCCCTGAGGGTCCCTTCCTTCGACATTATTCAACTGATGAGCAGATAAGAGCAATAATTTTTTTTTCATTCATTCAATCTAAGAAGAAATGCCTCCTCCTCTCCTACGCCGCCGAGCTGGGCTAGTTGTAGTTTATTTGGATTAATGACCAACGTGACCATAAAATGGAACCCCCCTGCAAGAAAATAAAAATCTAACTCGAAGTCATCAAAACGCAGCCGCCGCGGTCGAGTTCCCGGGTTCGAACCCGACCGCGGCGGCTGCGTTTTTATGGAGGAAAAACGCTAAGGCACCCCGTGTGCTGTGCGATGTCAGTGCACGTTAAAGATCCCCAGGTGGTCGAAATTATTCCGGAGCCCTCCACTACGGCACCTATCTCTTCCTTTCTTCTTTCACTCCCTCCTTTATCCCTTCCCTTACAGCGCGGTTCGGGTGTCCAACGATATATGAGACAGATACTGCGCCATTTCCTTTCCCCCCAAAAAAACCAATTATGTAAGTCATCGCCTAAGTAATTGACATCCGGTCAGTACTTTGAAAGATATAACAGTGCTTTCTGTGTTCGGGTAATACTGTGCGCTATATCGTAAAGCGTTTTCGCGACAAAAACTGGAAAGTGATGTGGAAGTGTCAAGTGCATTTCTGAGCTGCAGACGAAAAGGTGAAAATACTCTGACTACACTGACATATACTTGACGCAAGCTCTCTTGAAATTGATGTCAACCATGCACGGTTTTTTAAAACGTGCAGATAATTCTTGCGTAAGCATAACTAATCAGATACTTTACTTCCTCATTTGCCCGTGCGGGGTATTTCTTGGAGTAGGATAATTTGAGTCGCCAAGCATTTGATTTCTCTAGTTGCATATGAGGGAGGGGGAGATGGAGTTTAGCACGTGACGCCATCCTCTACGGAACGCATCCTTGTGCCGTGATTCGGCCAGTCATGTCACGGGGGTAATAATGACTATGACGATAGTGCAAGACGAATTGACGGATTCCATGAGGGAAGGGCTCCACAGGATGAACTCTACTACGAAGCATTAGTTCTATTGCAGTAGTCGTAGTAGTAGTAGTAGCAGTAGTAGTAGTAGTAGTAGTAGTAGTAGTAGTAGTAGTAGTAGTAGTAGTAGTAGTAGTAGTAGTAGTATAGTAGTAGTAGTATAGTAGTAGTAGTAGTACCGATAGTACTATTAATAGTAGTAGCAGTGGTAACAGCTGTAGAAGTAGTATAGTAGTAGTAGAAGTAGTAGTAGTAGTAGTAGTAGTACCGGTAGTACTACTAATAGTAGTAGCAGTGGTAACAGCTGCAGAACTAGTATAGTAGTAGTAGTAGTAGTATTAGTATAGTAGTAGTATTAGTATAGTCGTAGTAGTAGTAGTAGTATAGTAGTACTAGTACCGGTAGTACTACTAATAGTAGTAGCAGTGGTAACAGGTGTATAAGTAGTATAGTAGTAGTAGTAGTATAGTAGTAGTAGTAGTAGTATAGTAGTAGTATAGTAGTAGTAGTGGTAATAGTAGTAGTAGTAGTAGTAGTAGTACCGGTAGTACTGCTAATAGTAGTAGCAGTGGTAACGGCTGTAGAAGTAGTATAGCAGTAGTAGTAGTAGTAGTGGTGGTGGTAACAGCTGTAGTAGTACCAATAGTAGAATTAACAGTAGTAGTAGCAATTGTACTACTATAGTATTGCAATAGTACTGTTATCTTTAGCATATTTCTTCGCAACAAACTACCCAGGGCGGTGGCTCACTGCCTAAAGCTTTTGGCCGTTGAGCCCAAGATCGCTGGAAGGAATCCCGGTTGCGGCAGCCGCATTTCGGTGAAGACGAAATGCAAAATACGCTTTTGTGTTGTCTGCTTCCAGCTCACGTTAAAGAACACCACGTGGTTGAGATTAACCAGAAACCCTACGTTACGACGTTCCTCATATAGTCCACGCGCATGAAGCTTCGGGAAGTTAAACTCGTGTACAGTATACCGTGGTTATATATAGTACCGTCTGAAACAAAAGTTGAGAAACACTGACACCAACCGATACCTTATTTTCAACCCTACCAATTTCAACCCAAAACCAGACGGAATTCCGTCGAAGATGTTCTCGTTCAAAGACTCTCTGGAATAGGGGAAAACCGCTCAGGCGTTGAACGCGAACCCGCCGCGGTGGCTCAGTGGTTAGAGTGCTCGACTACTGATCCGGAGTTCCCGGATTCGAACCCGACCGCGGCGGCTGCGTTTTTATGGAGGAAAAACGCTATGGCGCCCGTGTGCTGTGCGATGTCAGTGCACGTTAAAGATCCCCAGGTGGTCGAAATTATTCCGGAGCCCTCCACTACGGCACCTCTCTCTTCCTTTCTTCTTTCACTCCCTCCTTTATCCCTTCCCTTACGGCGCGGTTCAGGTGTCCAACGATATATGAGACAGATACTGCGCCATTTCCTTTCCCGCCCAAAAACCAATTATTATATATTGAACGCGAGCTGTGTTTTCAGACCCAAAACTCGAGCCATTCAAGAAGACTTGCCCGTCTTGTCAGCCGTTGAAACCTTCAAGAAAGAAAGAACAGTTGGAGAGCGCGCAAAAGGGGGGGGGGGGGAGCCATCGACGCAGCAACCGCGCAGCTGTTCTCTGTGACGCGGGGGGGGGGGGGGGGCATCGAAATAAAACTATAAGTATACAGTCGAGCGCGGACGCGTGTGCTCCGGGGATGACAACGTGTGCCAGACGTGTACTCTGCGACGTGGACGACAGCATATGTCGGCTTTTTTCTTTTTTTTTTGCAGGAAAATTGTCATTTCGTAATTTCGTGCACTCATCCGGATGTCATGTGACTGTGCACTACTTTTTTTTTTTGCTTATTCTACTTTTTTTGTTCGCGGTACGATCGCTCGTGATATACAAGCGCCTTTCTGCGGAAACGTTAAAGAACACATCCGGTCACCGGTTTCGCGTATACGATTCGTATGTGACGGCGTGCTGTTCCTGTACGGAATGTTCTGCGGAGGTGCGGACATGTACGATCCCTGCAGGTAGTGAGAACCGGTATTGCGTTAAATGCAAAGTAGATATCATCGAAAGAGTAGAAGCATCTCACGCGGATAGATTTGAGAGAGACGAAATTTAAAGCACGGTGATGTGTGGATGCTTACATCGGCGACAGAGAACCGTATACCCCATGAGGTCGGTCTGATTAATAATAATAATAATAATTGGTTTTTGGGGAAAGGAAATGGCGCAGTATCTGTCTCATATATCTTTGGACACCTGAACCGCGCCGTAAGGGAAGGGATAAAGGAGGGAGTGAAATAAGAAAGGAAGAATAGGTGCCGTAGTGGAGGGCTCCGGAATAATTTCGACCACCTGGGGATCTTTAACGTGCACTGACATCGCACAGCACACGGGCGCCTTAGCGTTTTTCCTCCATAAAAACGCAGCCGCCGCGGTCGGGTTCGAACGCGGGAACTCCGGATCAGTAGTCGAGCGCCCTAACCACTGAGCCACCGCGGCGGGTATGTTTTTGTTTTGTGGATAGCTTTACGACAGCGACTCCTGTGCAGACGTGGGGCACAATTAGGCAGAGATAAGCAGATGCCTTCGCCATGCCAAGGATATATAAAACAAAGTGAACAAGGGTTCAGGGCGGAGCCTCAACCCTCCACCAAACGTTTCGACGAAGAGGTTCCTCTGGTCGGAACGTTGGCTAGCTATAATCCAACACTTGTTCACTTTGTATTGTGCTGTCAAGAATACGATCGTCCTGCCCTCTCTCTGCGGCGAATGCATACAAGTTGTCTATTATCACGACGAAGACGCGTATTGTTTCAGAAATAGTTCAGTTTGCTTAAAAAGATATTCAAACTGACTTTGTATTTGTCCGCGTCTGTCGCCAACACGTTGGATAATGTAAAGATGATGTAAATGTGATGTGAATTCGGGAAGGCGTGCTGGTTTTGACAGTGCCGGCTGCAAATTTGATAAACGTACTTCTTAGAGAAAAAAAAAAATCAGGATATGTTGCTCCATCAGCCAGCATTTATTTCTATTTCTTAGACAAGTGCACCAAGCTACCGCTGCCGCTTTTCTACGAACCGCTCCTTCTTATTTTATTTCGGAAACCGGCGTGACGTCACAAACAATAGAGAACATATAGTTCAACACGCGATGCTTCGTGACGCAAGAGAGTAGGGACCTTTCGCGAGCCTTCTCCGGCATATGCGCAACGCGGTCAGCATAACAATGCTTGCTTTAGCATGCGTCTCCGTTTCTTAAAACTGCTTCCTGGCAAGCAGTGATATTACAAGACTTCGTCCTTTAGTCTGACAAGTTTACATCGGAAGTGTTTTGTAGAGCTCATGAGCCCTAATTATCTCCGGTTCGCCAGGAGAATGTCATAATGACATTTACCGTCCTCATTTGCGGCGGCAATACATATAGACCGTAAGTGATGGCAGCGCTGTTTTCTAGGACGTATTAGAAATTTTCCGTTATATTTTTCCACGCTTCGCCGCGAGGCTGATTGAAATTGTTACAGCTTACACTGGAGCACAGTGCACGCATGCACCTACGTTCATATATACAGTCGCGGTGAAAAGTCCTCAGACTGTGGGGCTATAGTTGGCTACACTGTATGGCACATGGGAGGTGAAGTTAGTGGAGCACATTAAAAAAAAAAAAAAACGTTGTGATGCTGTGGACCCCCCCCCCCCCCCCCCCATTCCTCAGCGCACTCTAAAAGAGAGCCTCGTGTACATTCATTGTGTTTCAATGAATAAATGAACGAGAGGGTGAGAAAGTGAAGTTCAGTGAGAGAAAAGGTGAGAGGTCACCGGAGGTAAGTGACCCTGGCCTGCTACCCCACACGTGGAAGGAGGAAAGGGAACGAAAACGAAAGTTCATCTGCCATTCGGATATGTGACCCGAACCGCAGTTCTCACGGGACCTCGTTCTTACACATTGTTCGCTACTCAGCAATTTCACTGTTCTTTTCAACCGCGAAAGGAATGCCGGGCTCTAATTTCAAAGCTATTCGATTCACGTTCAGATATTATTCGACCACTCGACAACCTCAAAATCGAATGCTCTGATCAGAGAATTACTCTGTCGAGTAGATTTAATTACGCGACAGAAGAATGAAATCAGTAATTTGCACTAAAAATCACGACTTAAAATAATAATTCATTTAATAAATAAGTAAAATTGCAAGTCAGTAATACACTGACTTCGATCTTTAATTGTGAAATATCTGTAACTAAGCTGCTTACGCATTAATAATAATAACTGATTTTTTGGGAAAGGGAATGGCTCAGTATCTGTCTCATATATCGTTGGACACCTGAACCGCGCCGTAAGGGAAGGGATAAAGGAGGGAGTGAAAGAAGAAAGGAAGAAGAGGTGCCGTAGTGGAGGGCTCCGGAATAATTTCGACCACCTGGGGATCTTTAACGTGCACTGACATCGCACAGCACACGGGCGCCTTAACGTTTTTCCTCCATAAAAACGCAGCCGCCGCGGTCGGGTTCGAACCCGGGAACTCCGGCTCAGTAGTCGAGCGCCCTAACCACTGAGCCACCGCGGCGGGTGCTTACGCATTTTAGTGATTACTTTTCGATACAAAACAGTTCAACTTAAACTATATTATTCTTTAAATACTCATTTAGATGCTATTCGAGCCATCCCACGAACCGTTTTAAACTGCAAAACTGCCCCCACGGTCGGACTGCCCAAGCAGTCGCCGTTCCAAACTCCCACGTTCTCCAAACCGCAACACGCCGGCGGTAGTGTGCACTGTACCGGCGGCGTGGGTGCAGCCCTAGGCCTAACGGTCTGGTGCAATCCGGAGACGGCGTTTCGAGGACCGGGAACGCTTTGAACACCCGCCGCTACCGGAACACGCGCGGCCCTCTCTCGCTCGATAGGAGAGAGGGAAGCAGACTAGGAGATAGAGGGCAAAGAACGACGCCGCTCGCTCCGTTTAGTTTTTTTCTTGCTTGTTGGTCGCCTGCTTGAGAGTTGCAGACGTACCCACATCGAACAGCGTGCGCCGGGCTTTTTTTATCTCCTTCTGCTACGTTTTCGCATCCTCTCCCGTATCTTGTGCGAGTCTTGAATGAGCAGTGAAGAAGCCGCTGTGTGTAGCAGAAGAGGAGTTGTTGTCCGTGTACGCATTCTGAGATCAACGCGATTTGACGGTGGACGTTTGCACCGAATTGGAGAAATGAAATTTTCATTGTGTGGTGGTCACTTTTTACCTAATAAAAACGACGGTGCAGTGTGGAGGAACTAAGCGCCTAGCTGAGCTCATATGTTTATTTAAGCTTTATCGCAAAAATAAACTGCGTTGGAGCACTTTAATCCGAGTCGGATAAGCCTAACGTGATCACTTTCAAATCTCGTCAGGCACTATATACTGTTACTGCTGCTGCATCCCCTCTGTTATGGTTAGCGAAGCCATTGTGTGTTCAAAAAATGTTTCAGCTGCAGCATTTAAATCAGACATCTTATCACTTTTATCGTGATCGAATCAGAATAAGACAAGACGTGTTATTTCAGGACACTGAAAGTTGTATCTTGACCAAATCAGGCTTTGAAGTGTTACTTCGGGAGTTTTATAGCCTGCATCCTGGTCGGATCGTAATCAGCCAATAAGTCTTACTTCGCGGTATTCTAATCTGTACTTTAATCAGATGAGATAAGCCTCACTGGAACTGTTCCAGTGACTACAAATCGGTGTCAACCAAAACGCCATCTACCCATAAACACTGGCTCCATTTCAGTAAAGATTTATGTAGTTTTCAAAAGATGCCGCCCATTTTGATAACTTGTAGAGGATAAAACACAGCGTCGCGTTTTTTTTAACGGCACTCAATTATCAGCAAGCATATCCGCCAATCAGTCGGGCCACTTATGTATCGATCGATCAGTCTTTTCCTTCCGAAAATGTAATGGGCTTGCTCCTTGGAGCGAGCGCAAGTTTTATCGACCCGTCCGAAACCTGAATTAGTCATTTCTCATCGTATATGCTCCTGCGCCGCAGCTTCCAAATATTCCTGGCACTTTCGCTAATCGACTCGGAAGCCAGGGTTATTTTTATATCACTTCGTTTTTCTTTGCGGCGAATTGCACATCGTCTCTCAGTATTGGCGGTTGTTTCGAGGCGATTTTTTTTTCTTCGCCTAGCCATACATGTAAACACACCTCCCAAAGCGCTTTCTTGTTTTTCGTGACTTTTTGGAGTAATTTATTGCGTGTTTCAGCTGAAGGAATTGAGTGGAATAGCATATTTCTTCATTTTATCATATCAAACTGAAGGCACACCTCTGTTCTCCCTTCGGGATATGCGCCTGTCGTCCCAATAACGGCTGGTCCAAAACGTTGTGCAGACACGTGTCCAACATTTCTGGCGAAAATTTTTTAATATTGGAATATTGTAAGACAATGTTATGGAAACATTGAAGGTAATTGTCCATTCTTCCGATGAGTAACAAAATCTTTCTTTTACAGTTTTTACATCGATTTCATCGAGCAGTTGAGACTGCCATTGACAACCAATAGGGAACGTTCTTGACGATCGCAACAACGTTAATAGCAAAAAATGCAAGTCTGCTGACGGCAGATCTGCGGGCATATTGATTGTTATAGTGAATTCTTACAATAGATAAAAAAAATTGCGCTCATAAACTCTTTCCCGTTGAAAAATGTTTTTGCCCAGAATTGCTGGGTATGAAAAGCGCAGTCCAGTGGTTGCAATCCCAGATACGCACACACCAGCACCTTGATCTCGTACACAAGTCATCTTTGAGAGATTTGACTGCATCTCCATGTGCATGGTATTTATCTGTGTATACGTGTAACTATATATGTCAGCCCCGTGTTGATCTAGCGCGCTGTATGTTTGCACATTCATCATTTTTGCGAGTGCTTTTTTTTGTGAGAAAGAAGTTTATTGGTCCCAGAATATATACAAAAAGGCCGCCGCGGTGGCTGAGTGGTTATGGCGCTCGGCTGCCGGCCCGAAAGACGCGGGTTCGATCCCAGCCGCGGCGGTCGAATTTCGACGGAGGCGAAATTCTAGAGGCCTGTGTATTGTGCTATGTCAGTGCACATTAAAGAACCCCAGGTGGTCGAAATTTCCGAAGCCCTTCACTACGGCGTCCCTCATAGTCTGAGTCGCTTTGGGACGTTAAATCCCCGTAAAGCATAAACTTATATATATACAAACGATCATAAGTGTAAAGACGATTTCCTGGTTCTTCGCTTCTTCTCGTCTCTGTTGCCCAGGTATAGACAAGGTGGTGTTTTTATACAGATTCGAATATTTATATATTCGAACCTCGCTATAACAAGAGTTTATAACGAAATAATGGATATAACGAAGGAATGACGATTCGTCTTTCAAGCTTTATGCAAGCTTTTACGTAAGTGCACTCGTATAAGCAAACCGTGTACAGTGTATATATAGCTGTGAGACTTCAGTTTCAGTGTTTTTTCTGTCTCTGGAATTGTCATATGTGTCTTCGCGGGAATTCCTGCAGTATCTTTTGTTATCGTTCGACGCCCAACTACTTACTTTTTTCGAACAGCACCTGACAATCAGCAGAGCCCAAGTGCTTGCACGCAGCTATTAATGCGCCTATCAAAACTTAGGAAAATTACGCCTTGCTGGATTCATAATAGGCTTTTGTGTATACCCGAACGCTGGCTTCAACGACGTTTCCTGGCAGCAGCGATCTTACCCCCGTTTTACACGTAACCTCATGCGGCTGGCTTTGTGTAAAAGAAACGTTACGAAACTTCGAACGCTAGGAAATGCTGCGGTCGAGTCGGTACGCAGGCGTCGGGGGCAGTCCGCCTTGAAGGCTTCCCGACTGTACGTTGTCCAGGAAAAAGAACAAAAAAAAAAGTGAGAGAGAAAAAAAATAGCCTCTGGTGACTATTATGGCTGGACGTGACTCGAATGCCGCTCCAGATAAGACGACCCTCCCCCCGACAGCGTTTGCTCAATTCCTGGACACTCGAGGTTATGGCGGCAGCTTTCGTAATGAAAGAGAATGTCGGAAGAAATTTAGATTACAGACCGAAGGCCTCTTGCGGTCTCGAAAGTGAGTTCGCCTTGGGGACTGGAATAGTGAGTGACGGTGACTGTTTTGAACCGTTTTTTTTTTCGGGATATTCTCGAGAGACAAATTATCTTCAGCGACAGGCGAAGAAAATGTTTTGACGTGGACAATTTGTCCTACTCTCCGCGCGAAAGGACATAAGATCGTGAGGCAGAAGATTGCTTTTTTTTTTTCTCTCACAGTGAAATACTGCCTGCTCTGGGGCAAAAATTGTTCAGCTCATCATCTCCCTTATTTTAAAAATGTTTTGCTGCATCATTAATTTAATTTATGAAAGAATTAAACATCTCTCACATGCGTAATTATAACCCACCCCAGAATTTGTTCTTGCGAAGCTGCCTTGCCCATGTGAAAACAAAACTTTATGCCGTCTCGTGAGCATCGATCACGAAAAAAGAAAATTTTTGGCAATACTGTGAGTTCGACTTCGTATCACAGATTTTTATAGAACGAGAAGCTCTGAACATCGCCCCCTACTTTGCGGTTATATACCTTCAGAATGCGTGATCACCTGGTGACTTCAATATATTGAAACGATAATGTTAGTCTTGCAGAGTAAAAAAAAAAAAAAATTCCACGGCGGTGGGTTTAGCGGCGCGACTGAAGAGTGATGCAGAGAAGTGCGCTTCACCGGAGCCTTTAAAGCCAGCATTGGCGAATACCGCGTGGCTACGTGACCAACAGTTACTTTATCCGGTTTTTCAGCCCACGAGCTTAACCAGAAGGGTGTGGAAGCTTAACTCGAGTTAGAGAAGGCACGAATAACTTTATACTCACTTTGTGATCATGCATCCCAGCTCGGCGTAGCAGTAAGCTCCGATCATGGAGAAGACTCCGCACGCCACCCAGACCACGAGGGAGGCTCCGACGCTGCCCGTGTTAGCCAGCACCCCTCTCGGCGACACGAAGATTCCCGATCCGATGATGCTTCCGACGATCACAGTGATCCCATTGAGGAGACTCATCTTGGGCTTCAAGCAGACGACATCGTTGTCACCGACGGCCCGGTTGTTGGCAGTCTCGGCCCCGGAGGCGGCCCTGGGCTCGGCCTGCGGCACCTCGGAGTACTGCGTTGCCTCGGCCATGTTTTTCACCAAATGGGGATTGATCCCGAAATGTCCTTTTTTCTCTGCTCTCCTGTATGTACTAGACTGCGGCTAGCGATCCGTACCAGACGTGCTTGGAGGTTTCTGTCGTCTGCGCCGGTGGACGAACACGTCGTCTGCTGCTGCTGCTGCCTTCCTCAGGCCGGCGTGTTCTCGGCCTGTATACCCCTCCGCCGCTTGGGCCCCGAGTTCCTACCCGCGCCGCGACTACGCCACGAATGCGGCGGTGCCGGCTGTGCGCGAAGCCGGCCGGCGAAGCGCGCGGCTTCCCTCCTCCTCGCCACCGGGCTTTCTATTACGCAAGAGAAAGAGAGAAAGAGGGCGGAAGGAGAGTGCGTGCTTCCCATTTTACGGACCCCTCGCTCCTCCTTTTTCCGGCCGCCATCTGCCGCACAGTGCGAGAGAGAGAAGTACCGAGGAGGACCAAAACGTATGGATAGAGCACGGCACCGGCGCCGGGCATGGCGGGAAAGCCAACCTCCTGGCGTACAAAGGCATTCAAGGCAGTTATGAGAGCAGCGCAACTCCCCACTTCAATGAGAAAAAAAAAAAAAATCTTGCCATAACTGTCAAGTTTGATTTTGTGGTGCCATCTATGTATGAAGATATGAACTGTGAAAGAATATTTAGTGCAGTCTAACAGGCAGAGTCAGAAAATTCCGGTCCGAACAAGAGCCTATCGTGAGACGATATTTTTTTTTAGAGTTCAGAGGACGGAGGCTGATGCATCGGCTGGCGATGGCATACTGCTGCTTTGTTTTGAGCCCCGTGATTACGTTTCTAGTAGTTTGTAAGGACGTTTATTTGTGTTCCACAAGGTGGCGCGACAATCAGTAAATCTCCGAGATTTGAATGAGAAGGCGCGATCGCTGCGCGCAGTTTCAGAGCTGACATGAGCAGCTTCTCTGGGTCCCGGCGCACGCCGGCCACCCAGGTAACGAGGCGGCTCATTCTTTAGCTCGAGGTTTCGTCAGCCGAGCAGAAGCCGCCGACGCCTGGGGAGACGCTCGAGATCGAATGATCGCGTATCACGAGATCACTCTACACTACCGTGAGCAACGGCTAACGTATCCCCCTCCGCACAAGTCTCTCACTAAATTGCAGCAGGTGACGTGGCGACAGCTGCAATCCCGCACCTTCCTCTCCCCTGCCCACTTAGCCCTGGTTCACCCGGGACTGTTCACGCCAGTATGCACCCTCTGCGGCGCTCCGAAAGCGGATTTTGCACACATTCTTTATTCTTGCTCTGAGCTCCTTCCACCAGCCGATTGGCAACTCACAGACCTCGAGCGATGGGAGGCTGCGGTGTCCAGTTCTGACCCGGCTGCCCAACGGCAGCTAGTGGACTGGGCTTTGGAAGTCGCTGAGAAGCATCACCTTCCGGCCACGACACGCATCCAAGAGCAATCCCATCACTAGGATGTAAAAATTAAGGCTTGCTCTACTTTATAAAGTTTTTCACCACCACCTGACATGAGCAAGGAGATTTTTTCGACTTCTAGTTAGCTTGCTTGCCAAAAAAGAGTACACTAATTAGCCGAAATTTGATTTTAAGAAGGTACGGTCACCTTTGGGACAAACCGTTCTCACACATGTAGCATTGAGGGGCTGGTTCAGTTTTCTGTCAGATGGTTTATTGATCATTGCTGAGGATTTCACGCAAATGAAAGGAGCTTGAAACGGTTATATGCGTTTGTCCGAAATGACATTTGTCGGATGCAGCCCACCCGTGTGCGGGAAAACCATAACTGCATAATTGCACCAGACCCAAAGATCCGAGTTGCCTCTTTGTTTCAAGAGTTTAAGAAACGATAGATATTGAAGAGCGCCATACGTACACGCTGGTTATGCGAGTGTAGAGGGCTCCAGAATAATTTTGCCACCTCCCCCGTATCTTCTAACGTGTTTATTAATAAGTTTTGCTCCGTGTGTTTCACCGAGCACTTTTAAATTAAAATTTCTGAAAATAGGGTGATTTAAATGAACAGCAATTTTTAATTTTTTTTAATTTAGACTAATTCGCTATAGTTAATCAGCTAAAATTTACCAATGCACTTCTGAATTAGCGCGGTATAGTGGTTATAGCAATGGTGAGTTTGTAGCCCCTAGAATGTGTTTATTCAGAAGTGAGGGGACACTTTAGCTCCGCCTTAAAGGGCCACAGAAAGGGGTGTTCGAGCTTGGCTTTAAAATGCTTGCACTATGTAGAGTACAGGCCACCGAGCGTCCATGCCGCGTACGAGACCTCAGAAGCGGGCGGGAAATTTACGATACATTAAAAAAAAAATCCCGCTTTCGCACCTCGCGGCGACGCGCAGTGCCTGGCTTTCGCAGGAAAACCTGGCAGACGACGTCACGTCTTGCAAATGACGTCAGCAGCCGGGGGTTATCATTGGTTCACAGCGCCAAACTATTTCAGACATCACGCGCTACAGCGGCCGCGGCCACTCCGCGCGCGCCGCAGCCGGCGGAGGTAGGGGAGGGGCCGAGTGAGTGGGGCCGGCGGAGGAGAGCCGCCGTTTTGGCTTGCGAGAGAGGGAAAGGCGCGAAGAAGCGGAAGTTCAAATTTTGTCTGCATATAACTCAGCTTCCACAAAACGCATTAAAATAATTCTTGCTGGGGGATAATTATGAACTGTCGTCTTTTAACATCCCAGACATGTCGCACCTTTATTGAGACACCCTTTCTGGGTCCCTTTAAGGGTACGACGCGATAATTTTAATGGGTCGCTTCAGCGACCTGGGGTCATCTTTGCGTACCACATCGCAGTCACGGACACATCATCATTAGCAGCAGCCTGACTACACCCACTGCAGGACAAAGGCTCTTCAATCCTCACATAACTTACCCTGTAGAGTACAAAGTGCTGGCATTAGTTAATAAACCTTCCGCGCAAGTATTCCATCTCTGTCGCCAAGGTTACGCGGAATTAGTCATAAATAGATTCATAATAGATTCATAAGTCGCGCAGCGTCCTCTTACCACTCCTAGCTCAGTGGTGCAGCTGTTAAATGATGCGCCACGGCCTGGCAAGTGACTGTTGAAAACGTGGCCGCTTGTGGGGCTTAGGAGACCTAGGTTACTCTTCCCGAGCAACCTCTCGCGACCAATTATTAGTTTAACTACCACCTGCCATAATGGACAGGTTGAGATGACGTCATAAGGCCACGTGACCTAGGAGGAAGGTAGGCCACCTGCTTTTTCGCTCACAACGCCACCGACGGCAACGGATTTTTGGCAGAACGGGAGCCTTAACGCTGTCGTGTTAATAAATACTACACTTTTGAACACAAATTCGCTAAATAGACTGTTGTCATGAACACCTGAGCTGCACCTGAGCCAAACAATGCACTTCTCCATGAAGTAGAGAACCCACAATCGCTCTCGAACTTTGGCGCGCTCTTTCCTGCGGCTTCTTCATACCCGCGCCCTACTTCGCGTCAACGGCGCCGCGCCGGCGCGGCAGGAAGCTCCGCCCCGGAGAACTTTCGCGCGTGCCGGGTGGGCGGGACCGGCGGACGAGCGCTGTTTCTGGGCGGGAGAAATATGACGAGAGAACGAAAGGCGCCGAGACAATGAAGTTCAAATTTTGACTAGCGATATATAACTCCGCTTCTACAAAGCGTACTTAAAAATTTCTTGATATAAGATACCCTGAAGCAATGCCCTTTCATCTCCCAGGCATACAGCAGCTTTAATGAATTGTGTTGCAAGGCCGCTTTAACAAGTATAAACCTTTGCTTTCGGGCGAGGAAGACGCCTAAAGCCTCCTCTTTCGACTGTCGCAAACCGGTTCCTTTGCCGCTTCCATCGTGCTAGCGCCGGGTGCACACGTCCAGCGAGCCAAATGGCGATGCCCAGAGGGCCCTCATTTCAAGTCAATCTTTGGTTGTCAAGCAGAAACAAAGACTGCTAAGTTGCAGATTAACCTAAATGTGAGAAGCAGCGGTCGTGTCAGACTTGCCGTGCCGAAATCTGAAGCCCTCGTCCGCTACCTTAACACATCTGCTCTCTCACATCCGTTCGCGCATTCGTTGGTAGCTAATAATAATTGTTTTTTTTTTTTGGGGGGGGGGGGAAGGAAATGCCGCACTATCTGTCTCATATATCGTTAGACACCTGAACCGCGCCGTTAGGGAAGGGATAAGGGAGGGAGTGAAAGAAGGAAGGAGGTGCCGTAGTGGAGGGCTCCGGAATAATTTCGACCACCTGGCGCTAGTCGCCTGGAGGTAGATTAATAATAAAAGCCACCTTTTCCTTACTGCACTAAGCATGACTTCGCTTTCTATCCTGCTTCCGAACGAACATCAACGCGCAGAGCGACAAGAAACCAAACAATTTAATTTTACTAAGGGCCCCACCGAAGGCACATTATACAGTCGGATACAACTCCAGCAAATGCCGTCGACCAATTTTCCGCCTCTCTCTGTGAATAATAACAATAATAATTGGTTTTTAGGGAAAGGAAATGGCGCAGTATCTGTCTCATATATCGTTGGAGACCTGAACCGCGCCGTAAGGGAAGGGACAAGGGAGGGAGTGAAAGAAGGAGGTGCCGTAGTGGAGGGCTCCGGAATAATTTCGACCACCTGTGGCCGATCACCTTGGATCCGCTATATGGTCGGATACAACTTAAAGGGCACTGAAGACAACGCTATCAATTTTTTTTGTTAGTTAAATCTGATAGTTTGGCATTTTGTGGCTTTGTTCCCGCTTGTCCGGCAAGAAAGGTGCATTCATTGCTAAGAGATTTAAATTCGAAGTTGAAAATTTTCTTCCCGCCGCTACGATTTCGCGCCGCTACGATTCAAACTCTGGGCTCTAGCTAACAGGAGAACGGTGACGTAAACGGCGGAAATGGAAACGAAGACTCCGTGATTGCTGGCGGCGAGTGCTGCGCTCCAGCCTAGCAGCAGCCGAAGCGAGAACTACTGCCGGCCGGGTGTGCCGTCTTCGCTTCGTTTACAGTTGCAATCAACGTTACAATGGATCCCGCTCCCGATTACGAAGTTCTCGCAAAGAACTGCGGCCCACATTCAGCGACCTCAACCCCACACAGCGTGCGATGCTTTTGAGGGTTGAGGCAGCGGGTCTGGCAAGGAAATCTTAGCGCCGATGAGTCGGCAGTGTCGCTGTCACCGACGAGCCACCGTTTCGAGTGATGTGTAGCGACTGGTACGTGCAGGCATATTTAAATTCTGTAATAAGAGTCCTCGTAGGGCTGGTTACGCAGCCCAGCGTCTTGGTACGTTGACGAAGCGAACACGCTGAGTGGTGAGTTTGCCAACGTGGAGGCGCGTTGAACATTGGGTATACACAGCTCTTTCTCCTTGTCCCAGCTGCGTGCCGTTAAACGAAATACGTCCAAGGAGCACTTGGAGCATCTACAGCTCCGCCCTTGTAAATCGAGGCGCATAACGAAACCATGTGGGCAAGCAGAACCCATAGCTGCGAAGCACCCCTAATCATCCCGGAACTCAGCTGGCCACCTGCTGCGCCGCAAACTGCAGGTTCTCTCCACTTCCAACATTAAAGTTTTCATTTTCCCGTCGTCTTCGCGCGATAAAAGTGCACTGGTTTCAAAACAATATATATACTTCAATATCGATCAAACACGTAACCTTCATGCACGTTTGTCAACCTCAGAGATCTGTGATCTTTTCTCCTATTTCATCACGCTTGTACTTGGAGATTGGCCTGTGGCGGCGATACCTGTATTTTAGTTCTTGCTCTTTTCTACCTTACAAGAGCTGTTTTTAGAAAGAGTTGTTTTTGTTTATCGTTCATGGGGGTTTAACGTCCTAAAGCGACCCAGGCTATGAGGGACGCCATAGTGAAGGGCTCTGGAAATTTCGACCATCTGGGCTTTTTTAACGTGCACTGACATTGCACGTGGGTATCTAGCACTTCGTATCAAAATGCGACCACTGTGGCCAGGATCGAACCTGCATCTTTCCGGTCGGCAACCCGAGCACCATAAGCACTGAGCCACCGCAGTGACTTCTGCAGCAAATGAGTCGAGAGGGCAGAAAGGGTACTGTTTGGACAAGTTGGTGTATCATGACGAAAACTAGCGCTCGATCAGACGGGTGTCCTTTTCATTTTGTGTTGTCTGATTGAGCGCTACTTTTCGTCAAGGTAGAAATAGTTCCAAAACATGGCCTTCAGAGAACCGCTAGCTTCTCAGTCGAAAGCACACAACACGAGCATCAAAACAGGAAACAGCACAATGGTACAGCTTTAGAGATCGTTCTTTATTGACAAGCAACTATGTATCAAGGCCGCTCCTTTGTACATTTTGAAAATAATTAAGGAAGGCTTATGTACATTGAGTTTTTGTCCCATGAGCTACCTTTCAACACTAGGAGCACCGTCGTTTCCTCTCTGCTAGGTTGGCTGGTGCCATCCGACTCCGTGACCACATCCATGTGGCCAAACAGTGGCCGCAACACCCTGAACCCTGACTGTACAACGCGCCACCTCCATTTTTTTTTTTTTTGGCATGAACAATGAACTGGCCTATCATTGCATAGACAGCCTCACAGACGCCTCACATATGGCTTTCAACCGGCTGCGATCCGGCCCACAAGCCGTGTCGCAGTCTCGTATCTCACTCTAGGCGCAGACGAGGGCAGCTCGAACAAACACCACCTTTGAAACATTTAAATTAAAAGACAAAAGAGGATAATAAAAATAAAGTTGTGTCAACATTACACATATACATAAGGGAAAACTCATTTCGCAACAAAGCAGCAATACACAAAGACTTCAAGGAACATGGTTTTAAAGAAAAGTACAACTGTGCAAGATGTAGTTATGTATACTTAGAGCCATCAGGCGAATCTGTGCCATTTTTAAATGTCAGTTCATTGCAAAGTAAGCAATACGAAGAAAAAGATAAAAACACCAGCAGCAGGGAATGCAGAAAACTAGAGTGCAGTCTACTAAGTACAGTCGTTGACTTTTTGATTTGTCCCACCACAAAATAAAAACTGCCACATTTTTTTTCCACCACACATTTTCTACAGAACACACTCACAGTGAGGACTGACCCTGTTTAAAAATGTGGCAGTCTTAACCCATTCAGTGCAGAAAACAAAAAAAAAGGCATCCTTACCAGTCCTTCAAAACACAGGATACTTAAGCAAAATGGAAAAAGGTGACAAGTCATAAACCAGTCGCAAGCAACTGTCCCACTTGGTCCTTGTGCAGTCACATTTGTCGCTAGTCATCGGTGTCGTGAGCAACACCCAACCACGCGCGGAAGTCGGGTGCCCCTAAAGAAAATAAAAGGGTTCACGCCTCCCCTCAAGCCTCCACAGTACGTCAGAAGCAGAGAGCACTCAATAATCTCAACCCGCCGGATTCGCAATTCCTGTGGGCGGCAGTGTTTTAGTTTTACTATTCTCCAAGAACACGGGAAAATGCGGCTCCCGTGCTATGCTATCAGGTTCCATCTGGAACATTTTCTACCTCCGTGAACTTCACTCCAGGAACCACACCAGATTGTGCCACAAACTGCAACTGCTTCCACTCCCTGGCAGTGACTGTTGTTCATAAACTTTGTGCTCAGTGCTAACAATAGCATGGCAGGATAAGATGGCTACTAGGCTGGCTCTTGGAAGCGGTGGACAATGGTGACACCAAATGAATGCTTTCCATTCCTTTCACAATGAACAGTGGTGGTGTAAAAGCAAGCCAAAGAGAGAATTTATTTACAGGAGTCAGCCTGAGCGAGTGCACTGAACACAGTGAACCCGTGTATCACCACTGTCTAAGCTGCCAACAGTTCGGAGGATCACAAATTTCAACTCCCATAGAACAGTGACAAGCAAATAATCCCGATACAATGCTTTCCAAATGTAACGAACATCATTTTACAAGCAAGATTTCGCTGGAATAACGCTGAACAGTGCAGGAATGCAATGCCTACATTATTCTTTCATTGTGTTTCAGAATGTTACAGCAAATTTCTACTTCGTCTATGGAAATGGTGCAGCTTTCAGAAAGGAACAAACTTAGTAAAGGCATTTTTCTATATATTCGAATTTATTACCACAGCTTCACCTGGGATACAAACCAGTCAAACTGCCTTGACCTGGAAAAAACAAATTAAAATTCAACAAATGCAACAGCACATTTCAAAGATGTGCCTAACTAAACATCTTTTTCTTCTCGCAACAAATCCTTTGTAACGAGTCTAATGAAAGTTAACAAGTTTAAAGTGCTTTGCAGAGTGACCGAAAAAGGTAATCCTGTGGACAAGGATATGACAAATCAGGTTACAAGCTCATTTGCGTAACCACATTATACGGGCGTACCATGCTGGTAAGGCAGTACCCTCACCATGAAGCTTTCCTGCGCTGTATAGTAGTTTAAAATGAGTGCCTCTCATACGCCTGACCCCGTTGAGCACTTGTGAGGAGGATCCCTTTCCCTTTCTGTGATCCATCGAGCTACTTCTTTTCCGTTCCACTTCCCCCTAAGCCAGTCAGCAGCGCTGCAGTGTCCTCGTGGCCGCACGGTCCGTATGGCAAGACTGATGCGAACACTCCTAGCACAGCAATCAAAGGCAGCCACATGTTCAGGAAACCTAACCACTGCCCACATGATAACAATTCTCACAGGCTCCGCACTAGCCTGCATTTGTTCGTTTTCCCAGTCTGCTCACCATCACAAGGTGGCCCATGTTTTATTCCTCTGACAACCTTGCGAGTTGCAGCTTCATTGAGGCCGACGCCACCACTAGCTTTCCGGACAGGTGGTTCACTTTGGCTTTTGCTCGAGTGGCATGGTAGAAGGAGCGCTCCAAGCTGCTGCCATGGACGTCTGGAGGTGGTGTCGTTGGCCGATCAGAGGGGTGGGTACTGCTGTGGCCTGTCTTCCAGCCGGTCGTAGTCGAGGTGGAACTCCTTGGCAACCTTTCGCCAGTTGACTGGGTCGAAGAAGAAGTACGTTCCGCGCTCGTACGTTGACGTCTTCTCCGTCGGCGAGATGCCTGCCCGCGTGATCCAAACACGCTCATCTTTGTGGAAGCGCCAGTCGCGATTGTACCTGCGACAGCACGGCAAAGGAACGTTGCTCACAGGGGCTCTCACAAGACGCCTGTCCATTACACAACTCAACACAGCATCTAAATGAGTGGCATGGTTAATCATCAGACAGCATTCAAGTATGGCCGCTATCACTGCCGCAAGACTGTGTGACTGGAGTCTTTTCTCATTTTCAACGCACACAAGGTAATAAACTGCGGTGTTCCCTAAAGACACTGTTGACCTTAAAGGCATAAAGAGGAAACTGCATCCGTTTGTCTTTCCTTCATGAAAATCTAACAACAGGCCTTTTCCTGGCTCTTCTAACATACGCTATACACCAAAACATAAAGTGGAGAAGGAGGAAACGGCGGCAGCGTGAAGAGTAGGAAAGAAGAGCACGCTGATCGTCCGATGCGAGGCTCGTCAGTTGCGGAATGCTGTACGCGCTGGCCCAGTCAAAACTCAGAGCCGCCTCCATTTGGCACACCATGTTCCGTATGCAGCTGCCTACGGTTAGAGTACCACAGCAGCTGCACTCAAAAATTACGTTACCGAGAAGCATAATCATCGGAAAATTTGAAAAAGAAGCAGCATTAATACTCAAGTACGTAATCCTTTTTCTTTTTCATGCAACGAAGAAAATCTGCACGACGCCATTTCAGGCTTAGCTCTGAAAATGGATTGTAAGCTATACAGAAGCCGACCGATTTTTCGGACTCCAATAATTTGCACTTGCATAATGTTTCGGACTTTACTAAGCAACCGACACCCAGAAGGTAAGCGTCCAAATCTGTAGACAGAGTTTAATGAGCGCTACTCACAGAGCTATGCGCAAGTAACTTCAGACGCATATGCCTGGCTGCACTGAACGACAGAAAAGACTGACAGTGGTGTTCTTCGTGGAGCCTTGTACCACTTGACACATGACTCATTTCTACGAGTGCGTTCGCGTATTAAACTACACAGCATTGCTGGTTTGGGCTGTTTCAGCTATCAGTGAGCACACGCTGTCGAATCTATCACAAGGCGCTCCACACCTGCTTGGTTTTGTGATGCTGCTCACGACTGGACATTTGAAGTCTCCAAGAACTGCTGGCGGCAGACCTTCATTTGACTGCTTGACAGGATAGTCCTGCACTAAGACAGTCCTTGGTCGTTTGCCTTCGTCTCCCCAAAACACACCTCTACGCTACGAGAAATGCCATTGGAGAAGAGCACATTTGTTTAGGACACTTCGGGTTTTCAGACACACATTGCGAAATAAACAGGTGCTTTTGCTTTTTCTCTTTATAGAAATGAGGCCCTGAATTCTGCCCGTAAAATCTCACTCATTAAAAAAGGAAAAACTGACATAGCTATGGCTTCGAGGACAATTTAATATTTAGACATCACAGGCAGTAAAAAATGATTGATTAAAAATACAGACATAATGTAAAATTTACTGAGCCTATACGGAACTCTATTCATTTGGCTCTCAGATCTTCGGGGCTACTCAGACACGATCACTGTTCAAAAAGCCAAGTGGATGAACCTGTCTTTTCTTCTCTTCTTTTTGTATTTACCAGTTTACCAGATGAATTTTTTTCGGGTGGTATTGTGATCACAGTGCCTTGGCCGGCCACTTCTGTGCTTGTGCAGCAGGAAACTACTTGCGCTCAGTGAGCAAAACCTTGAGCTGCTGTGGTATGGGTACTGAGCCCGGGCTGGGCTCAGGCTTTGAGTCTCGCACTTAGTGATCAATTTTCAACAGCCAAGTGATGGCTATGACATCATTTGTCAGTATAGATCACGTGAGCCATTAAAGGAACTGCAATATAATCGCTGCTCCTTGATTCGTTGAGACATTGGCTTCAGTGTTGTAGTGAATTAAAACAACAAAGCAGTGATTATTTTGCAGTTTTTTCATACATGGCGTCAGGTCACGAGACCTATACTAACCTTTGACGTCATGCCACAGCTCGGCTATTGAAATCGAAACCATAACAGGCAAGAGAAGAAATTCAGCTGCAAATTATTTAGCGGTCATAGGCGAATGTTGCATGGTGACACTTATATAGTATATAATGTCTAATACATCATTACAAAGAAAACATGCAACCAAAATTTGGTGCCTATGCACGATTAAGAAAACTATTCTCTGAAAAACCAGCCTGTTAGTTATTAGCAAGTGGTAATCCAGTGATCTAAGTCAACTTTAATTTTCCCTCACAAGTCCTTTTAACACCCGTGCTATGTGGATGCTGACATCAAACTGAATGTCATCCAAATCAACTGCTGGTCCTGTGCTGCCACACGAGGTTTTTCAATCACAGCAATCAGACATTCGAAATTTAAATGCCACTGAAGTGCGAATACATGTATCCTCGTCTGTAGTGTTTTTCATGTCATCATTTGGAAAACAAAATTTATGAGCAAGTAAGCACTTCAAGTGCAGTGGCCGAGTGGTATCACCAGTAGACGAGCATGAGTGCGGGCCTGGTAGAAGCAAACAGAGGCCCCATCCTTTGTCCCCAGCCAGTTCCGATAACCACCATGGCGTCCGTCACGCCGGAATCCGTAACTACAAGGCTTTGGCACTACAGAGTCATGTCACAGGCTAGTGTGGAATGCAGGGTGGAGCGCACTTCCTTTGCATTTGATCTCCACTGGCTTCAGACTGCTGGCCTTGTGATCATGCATATTTCACTTGTGCAAGTTGCCGCGATGCCATCCCATGGGAAACTACAAAACAGTGTGGCGGCAGGACAAGGGTGGGGGGTGTATATAATTGGTTTTTTGGGGGAAAGGAAATGGCGCAGTATCTGTCTCATATATGGTTAGACACCTGAACCGCGCCGTATAAGAAGGGATAAGGGAGGGAGTGAAAGAAGAAAGGAAGAAATAGGTGCCGTAGTGGAGGGCTCCGGATTAATTTCGACCACCTGGGGATCTTTAACGTGCACTGACATCGCACAGCACACGGGCGCCATAGCGTTTTTCCTCCATAAAAACGCAGCCGCCGCGGTCGGGTTCGAACCCGGGAACTCCAGCTCAGTAGTCGAGCGCCCTAACCACTGAGCCACCGCGGCGGGTGGGGGGTGTTCGTAGACTTATATTTGGAGTCAATTTTTTTTTTTTTGGCATCAAAGGCTCTGAGTTAGGGGTCAGCTTATACGTATCAATAAACAGCACTTTACTGAACAAAGCGGAATAGAAAACACGCTTCCCTGGTATCTTCTTTCCTCCAGCAATGTCACCTTTTAACACGAAAACGTTATCGAAAACAACACACGCCTGAAAACCTGTTGGTAGGAAAGACATTAGAAGTTTCTGGAGAGACAACGCAGCAGGTGCCACGAATGCTCGTATTACTATCCGTATTACTCGTATTACAAGGGGACATAGACGGGCACTCACAGTTCAGCGGCAGAGAGCAGCTGCAAGAGGTCACCCCCAAACATGTAGAAGATGAAGAAGAGCAGGTCCTCGCCATAGCGGTTCAACTTAATGCCCGCCAGCTTGTCCCGGATGCTCTGGTTGATGATGTACTCGGAGGGAACATGATAGTCTGCGTGAACAGGGGACGTTCAAGAGGTGCAACATGCTCAAGGTCCCAAGGAGATGCCATTTCTCATCGCTCTGTTTTCTCATTAACTATAGCTTTGGTCATAGAGAAAGCACCTTAGGGGGGCTTTTGTGAGTCTGCAAGATGGCGGACCAAATGTACCACAACAAAGTCGCATAAATTACTGTAAAAAAATAAGAACAAAAGAACAGCAGAAATGTGTACACAAATTTCCAGCAGAACAGAGTACAGTAAAGGCTCATTAAGTTGACCCCTGTTAATTAGGAAATTTGAATATTTCGAAATGCCAGCTCGGTCCCCGCCAACGCCCATGCAAGTCTATTGCGTCGGATGCTTGCTAATTTGGGCGCAACGGGTCTCGCACCGTTTAATTTGAATGGGCTCCCAACAGAGGCTGTGTCCAGGTATGAACGGCACTGCAAGAAAGCCCGACTCAAAACCCGAGTTGGTGCGGTACTGCTTTGAAGGTCACTTCAGTATGCAAGCAATAAAGCATTGATGAAAACATGAAAAATAGTCCCTGCCGCACTGCTCTCATCTCAATATCAGGCAACTATTGCCCAGTCTTTCACTAAATAGATTTCCTGTGACGAAAGCAATTCGTGGCAGTTACTTCGAAGTCATTCGATACTTAAAACTTTTGGATAATTCAAACACCTTTTTCCCGGTCCCCTGAAGTTCGAATCAAGACCATTTTGCTCACGACCCTGTAAATAATTCCACTAATGAGGACCCACAGGCCAGACACTGTTGGTCCCAACAAAATGTACAAACATAAATCCACATTTATTTATATCTTATTTGGTGTGCGGTCTTCTTTGGTCATCAAAAGCACTCACCGATGTCTTGTGGCCTGCAAGGCTGTTCTGCCCAGGGACCTCCAAACACAGGGTATAAATTTCTGCAGAAAAAAAAAACAACAATGTGGTCCTTAAATTGGCAATTTCATACAAGAAAGCTTCACAGAATATGAAGCTCGAGAGGCCTTACTACTGCTGTAGTATAGTTAATAAAGGAAACCTAATCGCATCTCAGACACACACCAGTTTGAAAAAAGTACATAACAGTGAATATACACTAGAAGAGCTTCATTGTTAAAAGCTCGTGTGGCACGGTTCTGTCTAGGCAAACACTGAAATAGACATAACGGTGGCATAAAATATATGACTTCTTGCAAACAAGCACCTGAGGCTTGATACAAGGATGATCGCTCTACAACCTGAGCTAGGGGTCCTCAAACTGGGTTTTGTTGAATCATTGAGTTCTTCGAGTGCGTTTGGGTTCCCTAAACACCTAAATCAATCCATGCGTGCTTCTGACTCCACCTTTCTTTTACCTAACTGATTTTGGGACTAATCTACTGTAACTGATTACAGCAGACTGTTTCGGTATACACCCAGCCACTTAATAAAAGGAGACACGAGCCTTGAAATGGTAAAAAAAAAGCAAAAATTGGTAGTTTTCAAAAATGACATTAGAGTTCAATATTAATGTGAACTACCTACAAAGCTTCAAGTTCTAATTCGACCTCCAGCGACTAAAAAAATTGACATATTTGACGCCTCGAGATGCCTAATCGACGATTTCAGAGTAACAAGCGGCATAACTTCGTGCCCAACCCATCCCACAACCATGTTCCTGTTGGTCACCATGTTGGCCTTGCTGGAAAGCTGATGCCCTTCCATACATTCTGGTATTGCCCACTATTGCGGAATCCTCTCCAAACATCCGCATTCCGCCGTTTCTCTGAGGCTTCTACCAAAGGCCTTCAAACGGCTGGCGCGCACACTTGAAATGCAATTCTCTGAACGTTGTGATTTTTGCCAACATGACTAGCTGCATGGAAGTTTTCTATATGTT
Organism: Amblyomma americanum; assembly: GCF_052857255.1. NCBI lineage: Eukaryota > Metazoa > Arthropoda > Arachnida > Ixodida > Ixodidae > Amblyomma > Amblyomma americanum. Next base: position 134,575,417 of record NC_135505.1, on the reverse strand, counting down.
TTTACGGTGGAATTTCAATTAATCTTATACCGTTGAATTCACAGAGAACTAAACTAAGAAGCTATATTATATTTTTGTGGCTCAGTCAAAAATATCAAACTTTTTGAACAATAATGTCACCTAATTATATTTCATAATTATGGTGCTTTGACATAGCTGAACACTCTTATATGATGATGTCCCTCAATAACAATATAACAATAACAATAGCATAGCTCTGCATGCCAGGTCTTTGGCTACAATTCAATCGTAATCACAAACATTGAGGAAAAATGTTTTAATGATGCATAAAAAATGACCTAATTAGGCTCCAGTTACTTGCCAGTACTATGGAAACTAACTGAGATATACTGAAACTAATTATATTTTTGAAAACAGGAGGAAGAAATACATACACCTGCCTAATTTCATTGCGCTATCGCCAATAATAAAGATTTTCTTTTTAAGACCAGCGTCACCCCCTTAATTGAATTTCGACATTTTTTTAAATTAGGGAAGTGCCTGGATATTCTTTCATGTGCGGATGTCAGGCAGGAAGCGACAGAAACCAAGACAAGCCAGGCTCCTCACCATATGACAGCCGTTGGGCTTCCTGAAGCTCAAAAGAGTGCGAATCACACTTGTACAATGTATTGTGCTTCGAGCTATCAGATCACAGCTGCTAGTTTAGGAACAGAAGTTCCCGCAAAATCAAAGGTACACGAATTTGTGCAACCAGTGCTGAAAACAGCAGAGGGCTTAGACGTACTCGGGAGAGTTGAGGTTGAGGCCCAACGTCGTAAGGTCGCTGCCTAATGCCAGAGAGACGAGGTTGGGATCCGTCTCTGCGGCACGGATGAATGTCAACAACCCCACCATGCCGTACTGGTCTGTGACCATGCCTGCTGGGATGTTTGTCACCGTTCCTGTGTCACATGCAAAGGCAGACAAAGAAAAAAATGTTAAAGAACGCTGCTCAAGAGTTTGGCATGTGCAATGGCACCATTGCATGATTCAGCCCTCAGACTAATGTCACGTTTTCATCAACAAAACATGGCCATGTAAACAAAATTGTGCCCCAACTGGTTGATTGACGGATTTCTATGTGTCAAAGCAGCATTTATTGCTATGAGGCGCCCTTCGACATTCGGTTCTGAATTTAATTTGGGTCTCTTTAGCATATGCTGACATCTCAGGTACAAGAGAGGTTTGGATCTCGTTATTAAAGTGCAGACAAAAAAACTAAGGGGCAGTAAGGTGTGCCCTGACATCCTTAATGTGCACCGACATCATACAGTACACAAGCGCCTTGCCTTCCGTCTCTAAAACGTGGCCAGGATCGAACTCGCATCCTCGGGCTCAGCAGTTGAGCACCCCAAGCACTGAGCCATCACGGTGGGGCTGCTGTGTTGTGTAGTACTCTACAGGCGACAATGCATCAACTGTCCCAACAGCAAGCTTTGATGCAGGCTATTATTGAGTTCTCCACTACCCTTTCATAAGCAATTATAAAATTCTCCAGAGTCTAGCAAATGGATTTTGACTCGAGGTACGCGAATTATTAGATTCAGGAAATTGATACTCGGCAGCGATGGAACACCATGTTGACTTTCACAAACCTGACGAAGGCAAAACAAAAATATCTGGGCAAATTAGTACTATACTAAGTTCAAAGTCCGAAGTTTCCGGATAGTACAAAGGCATCCTCTTCACTTGCTTCTCCGTTGTTTACCGCATGGATCGATCGTGGACATACGGACTCTGCTTCTAACAACAACAACGCGAAAAGTGCAGTTTTTTTTTTTGCTTGACCATTCCATAATGTTTTACACATAACTCATTCTGCCACCTTCAAAACTCTTCCAGCATGAGCATAGCCATCTCGTTTTTGGTCAACTATGATAAGCGGGAAAGCCCACTTGCAGAATTTTGCATGGGGCTCTTGAAGGGGGTCATTTAATTTTTAAAAAGCAATCTCGCCATTACAATGCCAATATGCATTACCCCCGCTTATGCCAGGCGCTGTTCTTCCAGCACGTCAAAACCAAGTGCTTATCACTTGACGTTTCACCGCTTTTCGCCTCCTCACAAATCTTCACAGCATTTTTGTCTTTCTAGGGGGTGCGGCAGGGCATTTTAAAACTCGACCTTCGGATAATTTGTGTATCTTTTCTTGTCCTTTGGAGTCTGAAACCAATGAAGTTTCGCTACCCATCACATTATTTTTAGTTGCCGGTCATGTGCCAATCATGGATTTCCTTTCGTGACTCATTTTGCATGATCAAATCACAGGTTGTATACTGTTACACTGTTCAATCAAGCAACATACATTGCATTGCACGCCATGTTTTGGAAAAAAAAATAAGGCTATCAACATTTGCCTGTTCATCTTTTCCTGAAATTTTTGTCCCATACTGAACAGATAGATATTCAATATTTGGAAGAATTTTTTCTTCATATTTGTATTTGAAGATTTTTATATTTGCATACATCTGGAGCACTCTAAAGCTGTCCAGTTTTATTGGTGCTATCCAGCTCCATTATTTATGGTCACCACAAATTTATACAAACTGATAATGAGTTAACTTAAACAGTGAAGGCTCTTCCTTTATTGCCAAGCATCTAATGAGAGTGCAAAAATAAGCTAGCACCTTCACACAGTATACTCCTCTATGACTGGATTGGCTAAAAATTTGAAAAATCTGATGAATTAAGTACGACTAAAATAGCACTCCAAAGAATGTAATTACAATATTTTTAAAAAGATAAGACACATATTAAGACTGACATTTGCTAAAGTGAAAGCCCAATTACAGATGTATGCCACACTTCATTAAATTTCGGAATAAGTAATGACTTAAATATTGATAAGACACAAAATGAAAGAATACCCACAATTCAGTACTGCTTTGCCGGGCTGAAGTACATCTGCATGTGTCAAACTGTTCAACACACTACTGCCATACTGCAACGTTCATGCTGCAACAATGCGCTAGACAAGCCAAGCAGTTTTTGTTGGGTAAGCTTTTATGTACTGTGCCTAAGGGAAACTGAACAGCTGTACCAAAGACAGTTCACCTCGTCAAAGTTTGTCCTGAAGAAGTTGAGGCAACACACCCTAAGGTTACATGAAGCTTGCTAACGGCTTTCTTATTTTTATTTTAAAGTATGCACCGTTAAGCTTGTTTGATTTTCAAGACCTATTGTGAGTGGTATTAGCTTGACACATGAAATCGCATTCAGAAACACACTTCTCTCAGGCTGCATACGTGGAATCGACACGACACATGAAACATTAGACTGCTCACAGCTTTGTACAGCACATAATGAGGCACATATGGCGTAAAGGTGCTTGGTTTTGGTTTTATGGGGGTTTAACATCCCAAAGTGGCTCAGGCTATGAGCGACGCTGTAGTGAAGGACTCCGGTAATTTCGACCACCTGGGGTTCTCTAACATGCACTTACATTGCACAGTGCACGGGCCTCTAGAATTTCGCCTCCATTGAAATTCGACTGCCGCGGCCGGGATCATTTAAGTGCATTTAAGTGCTTCCCCAGTTGTGATGTGCTAACAAGACCAAACCTGTCAGAAATCGAAACCAAAATTACTGCACCGGAGCTATGTGACATAAAACTTCCCAGGTATATTGGTGTATATACATAGCTTTTCCAGGTTTACTAGTGGAGTTCTTAAAATCTACAGTGAACAAAAAAAAAAAGGAATCTTTTAAACAGAGTCTACCACACATGAACAAAGGCAAGGGCCGCCTCACCCTTGTTTTTTCAAGCCCCGAAGTTTGAGAATACAAGGCCTACACTTCATCTAATTCAGCACTGTGAAAGGTAGAGCTCTCCCATCCAATCAGGACCGAGGAAAACAACAAATAGTCCTTCAAATAACTGAGCAATGTTGTGACTTCTTTTCAAAAAATTATTACAATAATTAGAAAGGTAGTTGAGATGGTGTTTAGAAAGTATAGAGAGTGTTTTATTCACTTGTTAAATTAGCGGTGAAACTCTGCACAAACACAGCACTGCGAAGGCTTGCTGCAAAGTGGTGCACTGCAATTAATAAACATGGCAATCGCCGAGCCAGCCTAGTCTCCTGCACACAGTAGCTGAATGCTGGTGCTCTTTCCTTCCCAAGGATGGAGCCACCAGTCGTGGTGTGAGAGGCATGGAGGAACACGTTTTGCAATGCATAGCGTTCTGATTAGCTCAGATCTTCGCAGCCTTCACAGCACTGCAAACATGTGAGATGTTTTATAATCCTCACGCAGTTGAGTTACAATAATGCCACCGCAGCAGGACATCGTGCCCTTCGTCAGCTTTCATTAGCACCAACACACTGTACTAACTGCCTCTACAACCTGTGCTAAAGCACATGTTATAGAGGCAGTGCCTGACTCCTCAACTGGTGTATTTTCTTTTTTTGGGATGCTTTTTCTTGATATTAAGGTTCACCTGCTGCGATGGCTCGGTGGCTTTGACATTCGGACTGTTGATCCCAAAGTTGAGGATCATATCCCGGCAGCAGCAGCCATATTTTTATGGCGGTGAAATACAAAAACGCCCATGTTCTGAACGACGTCAGCGCATGTTTAAGAACCTCTTCTGGTATAAATTAATCCGGAGCCCTCCACTATACTGATAAAGTTGCATAAAAAAAAAAAGAGTGCTGTGTCTTAGCACTTGACCAGTGGCCTAGAGGCCATGAAACTTGACTGTAGAGCGAGCCCGAGGAGAATGCAACAGCATGAGTTTCAACAGGAGCTTCATAATTAGACTGGGTGAAGCACAGAAGTAGATTAAGAATTCTGCAAATTGTGGGGTTTAACGTCCTTCAAGCGGCACACAGGATACGGGGGGCGCCATAGTGGAGGGTTCTTGATTAATTCGGACCACCCTGGGTTTTTGAACCTGCACTTACATCACACAGCACATGTGCACCAAAATACAGCCACTACGGTCAAGGTCAAAACCGTGTCCTTGGTTCTGTCTGTATTTCCTGATGGCACTGAGCTACCCACTGTGAAGCATTTAAGGCTTACGCCTACCCCTGGCAACAAGATTCACCAGCTATTCTTTAAATTCACTGCAATGCAAAGATGACAAAAAGAAATTAACAGGAACACCTAATTCCATTATGTGTTGGCAATGCGGTAGCGTTAGCAGTTGCCTGATCCTTTTACGGAAAGTGACACCGCTTCCGGTCAGGTGATCTCACTTCAATCCAGCCAATGGGAATGCTCACGTCTGGTGACATCACTTTGCTCTAGCCAATGGGAACACTCCTGCCTGGTGACATCACTTCCCTCCAGCCAATGGGCGAATTTTGCAACCGGAAATGCATTCTGGCCTCACGGGGCTTTTGATGCTATTTTAGCTAAAAAGGATCAGCTAAAAAAACACACCTCATTTTTCCCTAGTTCTTTGCTAAAAACTTGCACAGCAATTCATGCTTCTAATGCTATTGCATTAAAATCTGACAAAATGGTGTGCCCCCGGCAAATCACCTCCGCAGATGCATGCCGCAAACATGCCATTGAAAAAAAAAAACGGAAAAAAAAAACGTACATGTTCGGGACAAACAGACGTTATGCACTCAAGACATCACATGACACAGCGTTACTGTCCCTCTCATCTCACAACTTGCACTGCTCTTACTTTTTTCCTTGCTGGCTGGTTATGTACTCACCACTGCATAATAAGCAGCTAAACTCGCCAGTGGTGTTTGCGGTATCTAAAAGCAAGCAGAAATGAACAAGCACACACCTGTGTGATTAACTGCTTCCCCGGGCAACGATACGCACACATACACACACGTGCGCTACACAGAACTCGCGTTTGCTCACTCTGCAAAGAAAAGCAACTGCCACCAAGCGAACTGCTCGCAGATGCTGAATCATGATAGCAATGATATATTTCAGCGTTTCACAATTTCTTCATCAAATGGATGAAAGTGCACTGTGTACAGACACACGAGGACAAAGTGGGAAAAAAAAAAAACATGGAAGCGAGACATGTAACATTGTGCATTAAGTTTGTTCCTGTGCACCGGTACAAAGCGGCTTCATTTTAACAGAGTGCACAACAAACGACAGTCACTTTTGTGCCTCTACAAACGTACAAGGCTGCATGAACTGTTTTAAACATGAAATGCTTTTAGACCTCAAGGGAGAAGATGGCTCCGAATCGGAGGTGAATTGAAGCCGAACTGAAAGCAAACCGAAGGGAGAACACGAAGGTGAACCTAAACCAACTTTGGCGAACCTTTCCGTCTGGCCCCTGGTGCCTAGGTGCAGCGCTGCCACCAGAGCAGGGCATGCATCAACAAGTGTCTTCCTAGTCCCATAGTGGGTGAAGCCAGTGCGTGGCACAAAGAAGCCTACGCTCGTCCTGCATCCAGCATGCATTGCACAATCCGCACGCCCACGATCACATGTGGAGCCATGGCACTATTGTTCGGAATGGCCCAGAACCTGTTGTAAACAGTGAGGTAATTGCACTCTGCCACCCAAGCGACACTGTGGATGTCGGTTGTGTTTCGTTGAAACAAGACCTAGCATTGCAACAAGGTTCAGGCTCGAGAATATACTGTGCCGGCAGTACTGCAAAGCATTTCATGCTTACGTCTACTTTCAACCGTGAGGGAGAGCTTTTTTTTTTTTTGAAAGCCCGCTCGTTTCACACAGAGCTCCTAGAAAGAAAGAAAGGCATGCTAAGCACCACCACCACCAATCTCACAGTGCAAAAACAAAAAAGAAAGGTACAGCTGGCAGATCTTAAAAGGGCCCTAACACAAAGAAGTGCCTCCCAACCAGCCATGCAACACTGTCAAAACTAATTGCGCCTTGCATTCTTAAAGCGAAAAAAAAAAAAGCTTTCCAAATCCTGTCCCAGAGGAGATAAGCAAGAGTGACATTCTTACAGAAGCTACAACAGCGGCATCTCAGCATAGACAAGAGATGAACAACAGCGTGCGGTGGTCACAAAATCACTCTCGAGCAATGACACTGAGAGAAGACAGCCCAAACTAGCCAACTGCTTCGCACAAAATGGAAGCGGAGGGATGCTTACCGTCTTTCGACGTCTGGATGCCCCGCTTGACTGTCTGTGGTGCCACCTTGTCCCCTGAGAAGCTGCTGCTGTCTTTCGACGACTCACTACTCGCGTTGCTTGTCTGCAATGGGCACCGCACAGCCAGAGGTCACAAAAGACGGGTCTCAATGCTTTCTTCTTCGGGATTACTGTCTGGCAATTAAAAAAAATAAAAGTGCTGCTGTCTTCAACTTACCTGTTTACTTAAACTGTCCTGATTGTTTTCCTGGCCTGGAAAAGAAAAAAAAATTGCTACTGAAACAGGGCTGCCATTTAGCACCTGAAAAATTTTGCACTTGAGGGGATCCTTTCAGTGCGAACAGCAGAAACGAGGTTACACTCGAACTTCGATACAACAAAACCACAGTTTAATGAAATTCACAAACGAATTTAAAAAAAAAATTCCCAATCTCTGCCCCATTGAGAGCAGTGTATTTTTGTTTGTGATTAAACAAAGTAATTTTAGACTGCACTTTCGATTTAACAATGTATGCGCGCATCGCACACACGTACCAGGAGCTTGCATCCTTGACTAGAAGATGCAAACGAAAACTTTAGCTGAAAGAGACAGCAATTTGCATATGCCCTTTTATGCATAAATGTTGCCGACAGCCTTCGATCAGTAGAGCAGAACATACCGCTGCGCCATCTGTCATGTACACACGAAACCTGCGGCGGGCGCACTCCACCGCCAACCACTACTGTAGTGCGATGAAGCCTGCCGCCTGTTAGTGGAGATGCTTGGGGCTGGGAGTTCAATATATCCATTTTTGTTTGCTTTTTCTGGGGGACGGGGACCGTTTTTCTCTCAATATGTCACCATGTTGTCTCTTTTGAATGGCATCATCATCGCCAGGCACCCGCTGACAAGTGCCCGCTGGTTCCCATGTTCGTATCATCTGCTGCGGGTTGAGAAATTGTTCGCATCATCCCAAACCATAACGTATTGTACATAAAGCACTCTGGCTGAGACATTTTTAAACGCGTGATTGCAAAATTGTGATAAACAGTAACTGTATCAAGAGATTCTACCGTATTTAAAGGGCGCCATCTATCAGGAGTGTTCCAAGAATCTAACTTTATTCGGACTATTAAAACAAAGGAATCTCAACTTAATGAAATTCGAAATTTAACCAATGCTTTTTTGTGCAAGTATGACTTCGTTACATCGAGGTTAAGCTGCATTTCACAATTTCAAAGCCAGAGAAGATGTGAGGATGGCGTACCTATTTTCCACAGCAATGGTGGCCACATGCAGAGGAATAGCGTGGGGACATGTAAAAAGAAGACTTCGTCCCTCTGGACAGCACTGTCATCTGAACTTTTTAGAACTGCGACACCCCCGTTACGACATCAGTGAGATGGTGCGCTCAAAGAACATGCGCACCTCTCTGTCAGCGGTATTTCTTGTGCTGCCATACCCCTACACATGACTCTAACTACAAGCGATAAAAAAATAATTAACCTATTTCGTACGCCACTAATGAACACAAAAAAAAAGACCCCACCCCCTATGCTCCTTGGTCTCTGCGACTATTGGCTTCAGTCAGTTAGTGCAGAGGAGTTTACGACGCAAAATAAAGCTGCATAGAAAGCTTAAATTTCACAACGTGCGACCAGTAAATGGAAAATTTAGATTCTTCCCTCACATCGAAGCTTCGTTAAGCTTGAGATTTTTCTCCCCTTTTACAGCTTCGAGTTAACAAGCGTTTGGTACATGTGACGTGTTGCGGCCTGATGTCACAAAATTAAGAACGAGCAAGACAGCGGAGCACAGAAACTAAGGGGGCTCTGCTGCGTCGCATGCCCACCTTGAGAGCCCGGTAATGCAGGGAAGTCCTCGTTGTGGATATGGAACTCGTTGGAGTCGTTGTTGGGCTGCTTGACCATGCCAACTGCAAGCGGGATGGAAAAAAAGTTGAAGCAGGGCATTCTTGCAATGAAATACAAATTCCAGCGACAGCTCAGGGGCCATATTTGGAAATGGGATCACACATAAGAGGTTTAATGTGAACCATTAATAAATGGTCACATGAACCGCAGATAATAATTAGGTCACACAACTTAATGGGCCGTTCGGCATGCGGGCATCTACGCCAATGTGTGAACCCAGGCGTAAGTGCCACTGGCAGCTATTGCTGTAAATAAAAAAAACAAGCGACACGATTACAGCCAACAAGTTTGCACAAATGGATCAATTCCACCACGTTCGCTCTCGAATGTCACTACTTATGCGGAAGTAACGATTCGTGTGGTTCTCATCGGCTCACTGCTGTTTTCAGGCATGCCACTATACTATGACAACTGGCTTGTCTAAGCATCCTGTGCTTTGGAACAGAATGTTTTTTTTTTTTCCTGTCCGTGTTGCTCCTGGTGTACTGTCGCAAAATTTGAAAGGTCACGCTTCTAGAAATGAAGGCAATGAGCCTAAGTGAGGAAATGGAATGTCCTCGCACACAAACGGTTCAAATCAAATATCAGTTTTACTGAGGACGTCTCAACTATAACAGATTTGCAGTCATTAGCTGAAGTAATCATGGCCCTGAGATCTGCTTCCCATGATGTTTGCCATTCGGTGTCCACTAAGAACCAAGACAGCAGGTGTGCTGAAACTCATGGTGGGGTCCGTCAATCGCACTGGCTTGTTCGAGAATACATGTTCGCAATTGAGAGGTGTGTTTACTGCACGAGTGATATGATTTCATTACACTGTCTGCTCCTTTCAGAAGCAATGCAGAGGGTCTAACTTGACTACAGTGAAAGCTCGATCATTTGAACCCCGTTAAGAGAGACCATGAAATGGTACATACTGGGGTGAGGAGAAGTGCACGAGTGATCTGTATTCCATCACTTGTCACCCCATCACAGAAATTTTTAAGCTAGCTTCATCAACACCAAAGATATTGGTGATTAAAAATGATGCTCCTCCTAAGCCCCCTTAACTCGTACACGCAGATGCACCACGTTTGTGTAATCGCCGTGATCCTCCTACTCATAGAGGTAGGAGATGCACGGTGAGAAGTTGCTCTAATTGGTGACAAGCTACTGCGAGCAGCAATATTTAACGGAGTGTGGACACTTAGCTTTCTTCTTTGTAATAATGAGGTGTAAGGAATTATTATACAGTGATTGCCATGTGGTATTCTACAACTGCTAAATAATTTATATAATCGAATTTCTTTCTCGTGCTGTTTCGGTTTCACCAGCTGAACGATGACTGTGACGTCACTGTGCGCTTATAGGCCATGCAAGACGTGGAAAAAACTGATATAATTGCCGCTTCGTTGTTCTAATTCGCTACAATGCAAAAGCCAGCCTGCCTCAAGGGACAGAATGACAACGAATGTATAAGCAGCGATTACAGTTATATCGCAGGTTTTTCGTGCCTCGGTCCCGTGAAGTAAAAATCAACGGTCTTTTACTGTATTTTAGACCCGTTCCCTGGCACAACAGAGCGCATATTACCACCTCCCCCTCCCAGTTCTAGGATTTTAGGACTCACAGAGCTTGCCGTACGCTGCCCTCCCTGCCATCGGGTTGCTGTTCAGCGACTGTGCAGACCCTTCTTGAGACCCCCGGTTCGTCAAAGAGGGAAACTCTGACAGGTCCAAGGCTGCAGAGAAAAAGCGGGAGGCATTTGACTCAAATGTATCATGGCAGTCGAGAAAATGCGAATCGCGAATGAGGTGAAGCGGGCCAAATCCTTACTGCATTCTTCGGTATCCGAGAGGTCCTCTATATCAAACAGAGACAAGGCATCACTGTTACATGAGCATTTTCGCTTGTATAAATAGTTGTGAAAGGTGGCAAAACGAGGTGTACACTGACTTCATGAGATTGACTCTCTCTCTCTCTCTGTGTTTGTGTGTGTACTTTGATTCAATGCGAGTGCGTGAGGCAGACCCCAACTTAAGCTACGGCCTAGGTTTAAGCCCCCCCCAAAAAACTAGCACTTGCACCAGCTATGGCCAGCAGGTTGACAATCACTTCCAACACTAGGGTAATCAACAACTCTACGTTTCACCACTAGCTCGATGCGTTACCTTGTCCGGCATTCAACCTGTGCTCTGCTAAATTAACCGCAGGGTATTCCTTTGACCTTTGTTACCGCAAATGCTTTCCTTACTGAGTTGCGGCTTTCCTTGAAACAAATCATCGCACTGCCATGCTCTCCATGTCGGAAATACTTGCCTGGGCTGTCTAGACTGCTCTCCTGAAACAGAATGTCAACAAGATTACCAATTTAACTCAACAGCAACTGCTTAACAGTAGCGTTAAAGGCAGAGCACCCCACTTCTCATATTCCTTCAGTCACACTGTTCACAAACGCGAGTCTATAACTAGCTCAACACAAGACGTCAAATGTAACCTGCATAAAAGGGCAGCTATGTTTGGTGTCTGCTCCCTGCAGTAATACCAGGTGGCTACTCACCGTTAACAGTGCAGCTAATTGCATACAGCTGGCGGCAATGCTCCAATCACAATCACTGGCTAATGGCAGTTTAGGCAGGGGCATCGCGCTTTTGCAGCCACTGGCCATTTTTTCACCATGTTTGTGTCATCGTCATAATCCTCCCATTTATTGCAGAAAAACAAGTTTTAGCTCATTAGAAAGATAAACGCATTTATGTTTCAACGGCTTGCGTTGTTAGTAACAGTTAATTGTTAGTACGAGTGCAGTGCACAAAAAACGTAGGGCATGAAACAATGTTTGTCTGACTTGCCTGCTTGCGTCAAGTTTTTTGAAAAACTACTGCCCCAAGAGAAAGAGCTGCTTCTGCGACGTTTGAAGGAAATGTTAATCTAGGTATGTGCCGACCACTGTATGGCTCCAGTGGATAGCCATTTCGAACTGGCGCTCTAAAAGAGGACCAAATATGACACAAAACGACGCATATTAGCAGTGTAATAGCTTCCAATCTAATCGACAAAACACACGCATATTTATCACATAAGTGGCACATGCAAATTACGTTAAGTGTGCAAAATTTATTTGAGCTGCACATAGTAGTTGTTGAGTTCTTTGTTCAATGTTCACAGTAACTGCAAAGATGCTACCCACAGAGGTTTGGCGACGCAGTACGAAAAATCTTTTTCAAAAAACGATGCAAGCAGACAAGTTGGACAAAAATATTCTCTTATGCACTAAGTTTTTTGCTCACTCCACTCGTACCAACAATTATTGCCACTAACAATGCATATCACTGAAGCAAATAAGTTTGTCTTTCTAATGAGCTAAAGCTTATTTTTTCATCGCAAGCGAGAGGGCTACAGCGATCACACAAACGTGAAAAGTGGCCACTGGCCACAAAAGAATGCAAGCCCCCGCTGTAAACTTTTGGCACCAGGTATTCTGCCTACCTGCCAGCAGGTAGGGTGCAGGTTGAGGGTAGAGCTCGCAGGTGCAAAGGAAATTCATTTAAACTGCGGCTGTCATTCCACTCGGGTGTCCTGTAGCTGTGTTTTGCAACAGTTGTTCCCTGGAATGTTACTTTGAGCCGATGGTTACTGGCACTGGAAACAGAACCAGGTGTGGAAAAAAAGTTTGCGCAATGGTGCGCATTTCGTTATTTTATCCCTGGCACAGCGTGTTTCCCGCACTTTATCCCGCAATGCATGTTGTCGCCAGTGGCCACCGTTCCAGAACTCGGCCTGCACTCTGAACGGGAATTCACCCATACAGGAGTAAAAAGGGTGTGCGTTAGAGAACAGCTTACCCCCTTTATTACTACTCCTTTCTGCTAAGACTGTGACATTACCTCGTGTTGCTCGCGCTGTGGGCATTGCCCAACACTACCTCATGAGGACAGCAGAGTGCGGGGTAGACGTGCCTGGATTGGAGTTGAAGAGTTGGCTCTGGAGGCTGTTTCCCATGAGGGACTGTGAGGAGGGGAAATTTCGGGAGCTGTGAGACATTCCGAAGCTGGAGAGTCCACCCCCAGATGCGGGGACATTGTTCCTGTTTGGTGGGAAGGCGCAAACGAGAGGGAGCGGGATGACGGGGGGAGGAGGAGTAAAAAAAGAAAGAAAACACCACGTGCGCCGTCAGATGACTGCCACCTTCTCGTACATCGCTTTCAGGCGGGAAAGGAACACTGGCAACACGGTGCCGCACATCAAAAGCAAACATCCCTCAGAATTGGTGCCGCGGCAGGGGGCAATGCAAAAGCACGTTTGGAAAATTCCGAGGCGAGCACAAGTTTTACACGTAAGAGAACTTCTTGTTGGACTAGTTGGTAATTGATCATTGTACTTTTTAAGGCGCCAAACAACCCCCCCCCCCCCCCACACACACACACACGCACGCACATGCGCGAAGAGTACGGGACAGAGCACCACTCACAACTGGTTTAATTTGCAGAAACCACAAACATGCATATATATACAGTGAGCCAGCGCTTGCGCAAGCAGCATGTTCACACATCAAGTCGTACACGATAAGCATCTTTCGAAAAAACTGTTTTTCTGCCTTGTACAAAGATATTGATGTTTCGCTGATGCGGAAAAAGTTTTTTGAAAGATGCTTATCGTGTACGGCTTGATGTGAGAACATGCTCCTTGCGCAAGCGCTGGCTGACCGTATATATATGCATGTTTGTGGTTTCTGCAAAATTAAACCAGTTGTAAGTGGCGCTCTGTCCCGTATTCTTCTCTTGTGTGTGTGTGTGTGTGTGTGTGTGTGTGTGTGTGTGTGTGTGTGTGTGTGTGTGTGTGTGTGTGTGTGCGTGCGTGCGCATGCATGCGTGTGTGGTTTTGGCGCCTTAAAAAGTACAATGAAGTTTTACACTGGTTCTTTTAAATAGGCAGAAGGTTTCTGGAAGGCTCTATAAATGAAAACATTCACCACGTCTGTATGAGCGTGACAAAATATAAGTTGAGAGGGGCTTGAACCACGTTTCTGATCTGGATGAGCAGAAATGGCGGAACATGCTGTTTACATATAGCATGCGTGATGTGAACTCACAGCTGCATACCCCTTACTCAAGTAACTTATTAGCATTTCATTACTCTAAGGCATTTCAAAACTTTCCAGTCTCCTTGTTCTCAAGCGCATTTATTTCGACTCTTGAAGTATCATATCAGAAAAGTGGCGCTCAGCTCCACATCCCAACAAGAGTACATATCACAAGCATGAGTAAGTTAATTATCAGTCCCAAATGCATTACAGACTGCCAACTGGCCCCGGCAACGAGCAACGCCTCTAGTTCTCCAGGTAGCATAAAGCGTCAAAACGACACTAAATAAAGTGACAGGGGTTTTAGCGACGGCATTTGCAGATAGCGCTACATGCCAGCGGCTCCTGCACCGACACCCCTGCTAGCCACTGTCATGCTAATTGCTAAATGGTCACAGGGCCTGTGCCAGCCACCCTATGCCATAGTGTTTCCTTGTCTAATTTTTTTTTTAACCTTAAAATGCATGCAAAAACAAAAATATCAATGAAAAATGAAAGCCAATTCCTAACTTTACCATCATCTTCTGGACTTCTGGTGCCGCTGCAGCTTTATGATAGAAATGGAGAAAGAAAGAATGCTTTCAGCTCGATGCACACTAGTTCACTGCCAATCTGAGCTGCTCTAACAGAGACACTAGGAGGCGTTAGCGCATTACAGAAGCGTTAGCATCAAAGAATAACAACAGATAACAAAGGGCTGTAGCTTAGGGAACACAAGGTGCAAAAAAAACATATTTCTCTCTCAATGAAAGACCTAAGTGGCAGATTCTGTATACACGGCCGCCTTATCTTGAAACATAGGCACAGAGAGTTTCAGTAGTGTTCCTTATCGCTCCAAATGGAAGCATTTTCAGACTGAAGCATCCCAAAGGTAAAATCAGCACCAACCAGCGCTGATTATCATTAGCAGCGGCAGTAGCAACCCTGTCCTACATAAGATGCCGCTACCTTATACCGACAAACTTCCCAATTCCATCCGCCAACCTGATTCTCTGCTGCCCCCTGCTACAATTGCCTGCTCTAGGAATCCCCGCTATTACCACCGACCAACGGAGCTGAGCATTGGCTATCTTGCCTTCATATTACATGCCATACGCCACAACCGCTTATTCTTTTTGACTTCAGCTAGGGTATCACTCACTTGAGTGCATCCCCCGACTCATTCTGCTCACTTCCTGCCTCTTAACCATCTTACAGGTATGGTACGAACCCACACCTGTGTCTAGTTAACCTCCCAATCTTAGTTCTATCAGCTCTGTATGCACTTCCAGAAGAGAACGATATAAATAGATACAACTCTCGACCAAGAACCAGATGTCTCCCCTCACATCACTTGCCCTTTTTACACATGCTGAAGCTCACAAATACACAGACTTTCAAGGGTGAAGACTGATGTCAATGCAAGGCACTTGCGCACATAAACATACTAGAGCATAAACAGGGCGTGGCAGAGGTGGCACGTGCCAGGAGCCAGCAAAGGGCAACGTTCTTTTCAGTGATTTGCCCGCTGCGTCATCGTGAATGACTTACTTCCCAGCGCATGCTAAAAGCAGCGATTTCATTCGTGATCTGCCAACAGGGCAAGAGAGAAGACAAGCGATTCACAATGAGGACAAGACTGGCAAGTGGCGGGGGGACAAGAAGGTGCAAGCTCCCTTTCGGACAGCACAACGAAACAGCGAGAGTTCTGCGGCGAGCTCTCACCTCCATAACGAGCTCTGGTCCGTGTACCTGCACAGCAGCAGAGGAGAGGGAAAGATGTCAGAGGGAGAGACAGAGAGCACAGCAAAACTTTACAGAGTGATCTCTATAATGTGAACTTTCTAGAGCTCTGTAAAGGGGCGCTTCGCACTCACCCTGTGCGAGGAGGTGCTCCCAGGCCCACCAACCGGTTGATATCGGGCCCCACTTGTCTCTGGCCGGGTAGCCCTCGAGACCCGATCGTCAGCATAGTTCGACTGAAGAGGATGGGGATAATGGCACAGCCTAATTAAGTAAGGAAGGGGGTACAGAGGACCTCCCTCAACAAAGTCTCATCACTGTGGGCTTTCCAGCCAGAATGGCTTCAGGCATTTGCTACCTTAAATGAAGTTAAGCAAAGTGATTTCCTTTCCACTGTTACTTCAAACAGAAAGAAACTGCAGATGGAGGCTAAAGGTCTTGTTACAATTAATCAGAGCATGTTATACAACATTAACAGATCTAGTATTTTCCCTTTCTCATAAGAATGCAAGGTGATCAGACAGTAACGCTGGTAACCTCAAGAAATAGTGTGGTATGTGGGCTGTAACATTCATAAGCTGCACATCAGCTATGAGCAATGTTGTAGCGGAGGACTATGCATTCACTATGCACAATTGCAACTGTTTAGCAGGCATAGACATCGCAAAGCGCACAGGCATTTTTGTATTCTGTCCCCATAGAAATGCAGCCACTGTGTTCAGGATTTATTTTTAAAATATTCTCATTGCCTACCGAGTTTAACTGACTGAAATTACCTTACTAATGATGCAGTTACACATTAATCGCAAAAATTGTTTGAAGTAACTTGTGTGCACTAACCTGCCTCTGTGTCTGCTCACTGCATGTAACCCGCCCTGCCACTGTCCTGAACAGGACCCTAGCGCAGAGGTCTCAAACATGCGGTCCACTGGCTTCCAGGATTTCACCCTTTGTTCCCGGAGAATGTCACTCATTCCCACTTTATTACGCTTTTATGCTCTTCGGCATCCAGTCACCCCTGCCTTCGTCATTAGCTAGAGTAACGCGATAAATGCCCACAAATTTCGAATACAACAGAAAAAAAATATAAATGTTTAGTTCATGAGTTGCCCTCTTTGCTAGAACTTGTGACGTGTTCACTTTTCCTGCCTTATTATCCAGTCAAGCTCACTTCTTTCTTTCCAGCTACTGGTCCACAGCAGCCAAAAGTGGGACAGTGCGGCCTGAATGGCGGTACCAGTTTGAGACCCCTGCCTTAGTGTGTTTAAGTAAACAACAACAACAACAACAACAAAAGAGACAAACAAAAAGGATGATGCACACCTTTCTACCTGTCCTTGATCTCTCCAAGCTACTCCACACCTGCAAGCATAACCCAACCAGCCCAATGCAATGCCTCTTACAACACGTCTAACCAATACAACAGCTCAACACATGGCAACCAAACACAAAGACAACAAAAGAGAGAGAGAGAGAGGCGTTAGCACTCCTTGCTTTCTGTACACTTTGTCGTGCCTCCCGACTATCTTGTCAGTTAAAACAAACCAATCAGCTTAGTTTCAAGGGCACAACTAACAATCTCCTATTAATCCAAAGACAGCTCGCTAACGCAGGAAGCTGTTCGTAATAAGATGGGTAACTTTTCAGACTAGAGTCATCAGGAACTTCCGTTATCAATTACCAGCTCAGTTGCCGAAGACAGGTCAGGTATCTAAAAAAAGTAAGCTGAAATGAGCATTGGTTGGAAAGAAGTGATTTGCAAGGAACTCCACTCCCGATTTTGTTTGTACACACAACGCATTCTCGGCCTTGAGGAGATGCACTACCCTTCTTCTCAGTGTCAACCGAGGCACACTGTTCACTATTCTTCCTCTAGGAAAAAGAGTGGGCATCTGCGAAATTTTCAGAGCTACCAGATATATAACGTTTAGTAAAAATAGGCCTCTTCCCCTGAGAAAGCTTTCCCACCGACCTGTTTGGTGATGCCTGCTGAGGAGGGGGCAAGGAGGCCGGGGGGAAGCCCGACAGACTGGTCGGGGGAGGCCTGGCCACCGAAGGCGGGAACTGGGACAGGGCGCCCCCGAGAGCCCCCCGCAGGCCCAGGTCCCCGAAAGATGACGAGCTAGTCGCCTTGTCGGCACCAAACATGTCAGGGAAGGGCGCCCCCCTCGAACCCCCGCCACCCGGCAGCACCCCAGGCTGCTGTTGCTGCTGTTGGGACACCGACGGGAAGAAGGGGACTGCGCATGGGGAGAAAGGGTGGAAGGTGAGGATGAGGTCAAGGTCACAAACAAGCACGCCACTCAGGCAGAGATGGTGACAATATTTGATGTCTTACATCACACTGGCTTGGTATCTTGAGCCAAGCTGGGTGGTGAATTTAAAATAAACATTTTTTTTTACTGTAAACTGTGCTCACTCCGTAGCATTATAAACAGGTTTGATAACCCGAGCAATCTAAAAACTCAAGCACTCTGAAACTCTATGCTTCAGATGGTCGATAAAGTTACTCCAGGTGTTGACCTGTATTTGTTCTTTGCTCTAAGACGAATTTCGCTTGATCAATAACCACCATTACCTGCCTGTTCTTTTTGACAAACCCGGCTTAACACGCGGCACTTCTATCTATACATTTTCATTTTCTTCTAGGAACATTTCACTTGCTTCAATGCTGTTTTTGCTTGCTTAGTTTTCTGTCCACATGAGCAGGCTGTTATTATTTTACAATATCCCTGCGGTCACCGCAAGAAACCCTGTGCCCCTTATATTACCAAAGTGACCAGACACACAGCACCATGTGGTTAACGGACAGCCTGCCGTTTTGACTGTTGCCAGATTAACAATAAACGAGTCTCTCAAGCTGCCACCAAGAGATGAATGAGGAAGTGGTGTGCACTTACTGAGCGAGCTACCTGTAGGTTGGCCATATCCAAATGGTTGTGATGGCGACGATGTCATAATCTGTAGAAGAAAAAGAAACGAAAGAAGACTGATGACTCTGCACAGCGAGCTACAAAGAGACCAACTGTCCACAAGAGAAGCGGGAACAGTCAAATGACTACCATGAGCAAGAAATTATGAAAAAGCTGGATTTCCTCGCTGCCTCGAGAGCGCGGTCAGGTACCGAGTTGTGCATCGTGCATGCCGTGCAGGGAAGTGCAAAGCACACCCTTTCATTTCACGACGGCTTGGTTAGACGACGCAACAATTCAGCTTTCTTGCAATTTCTTGTTCCGGAATCCTCTCTGGGCACCTACCTATACATACACAGCGAAGCAGTGTAACCTTAGTTCGCGGCAACACCTCCCTAGCTGTTTAACGGAAGGTGGCACAAGTACATAAAATGACGATCCTGACTACCATGAGCGTCAAAACTTCAGATCCTCATAATTTTAAATGCCCAGCAGGAGTTATACTGTAGAGACTTTGCATTTCTGCCTAAGCTGCAGGCTTGCTTAGAAAGCCAAGAAGCAAGCTACTACTATTGAAACTGCCAAGTGTACATGTCATGAGCATTAAATGCGCATAAGTTTACCCCCCTTCCACACACACACTAACATGCGCGCACACACACGCAGCCACATCTAAGTAAAGCTCTGCTCTTTGACGTAGATCTGCATATGTTTCAGCCATTTCTTCTTTCTCGTATACACATTAAACTCTTAACAACTCCCCTAAATACCAGCAGCAAGACATCAGGATACAACTGAATGTTTACAAACTAATCTAAACTGAAGATGCTTTGTAGTCAAAAGATGGACAGTTAGTAGTGCTATATTCGACTACTCTAGCTACCTAGGACCACACTAAAACCTTTGACTAAAAGGGCAGACTGGCAAATGTAAGCTGTTCCAGCTTATCCCCAAAGCAAGTGCCACTGTTCTTGCCAAGCGCCATGCACTACTGAGGACAATACAAGGCTGAACAGATGACAACAATGTAGTTGACAAGTAAATAACAACAGAGTTCCACTTGCAAAGAAATGCTGCTGCTGCAAATAAGGAATGAAGATTTAACTGATTAAATTAAATTTACTACCAACCGTTTTTTTCATAGAATGTCCTTCAGCCCCCATTGCAATAAACATTCTGTGCTGTGACAATCGTTGAAAAGTTATTCGTTATCAATTTAACATCCCATTATGCATTCACACCATGCACAGAAACACAGTGGAACGCCTTATTGCCACACAATACAACAGAAAAATACCCCCCCCCCCCCCCCCCCCAACCCCTAAAAAAAAAAAAAATCCAACATCTCATACACTAGAACACTGTCTGGACATTGGTCAGGGTGAAAATGCCCAGAGCCTATTGGGGCCCATGTACTTCTGTTGTATTATTATAATGCGGACAATGATGGAAACAAAATCTCGAATGCCCCAACCAAACCTTTCCTTTCCTACATTCTGCGTGCAGGACACAAGTTGAAAGCAGTGGCAAAATGCAAATGCTTGCGCGATGGATTTTTTCTTGAGGTTTCAGGCTTTACAATTTCAAGGTGCCCGCGTGTGCGTCTTAGCACTCGGAGTATTGCATGAAAGTCGATAAAGAGGAAAACTCTCTCTGCCGCTTGTCTACGTTGAAAGCCACACTCAGCAGCTCTCTGCCGACTGAGTATGTATATGCACTACCAGGTCATGGGCTGTGAGCAGTCATAGTAGGAGATCATCATGTCACAACGCATCTCATAGGATACTTGGCGCTCAAAACTGCACCACATTGTTTTACAGACAATGGCAACTAGCACAACGCATTTGAAGCTCCCAAGATTTTGTCTAATTGCCAGTGCAGTGACCACCATTATGCACATATGAAGACCTCACTATTACGGACTCACTTTATGGATATACTTACACTGGAACCAAAGTGTCCATATTAACGAGGCACAATTGTATACACTTTTCCTTTTTCATTAAAGTATTTTTCTAACAGTTTTCTGTTTCTTTTGCTTTGCTACTTCAAGTTTTAGGCAGCTCTATACAAAGCACCTCTAAAGAGGCTACATAAATTCTGCACTTGAGCCATTCACCCCTCCAGGGCAGTTGAATAGTCAGGCCATTCGCTGTTATCGGCCCAAATGTTCAATGCAGAATGGTGTTTATTTCTACTGAGTGGCTTACAAATGAATGACAAATTCACATCTTCCGTCACAGCAGTAAAATTTACAATGTTACGAAGGCATGTGCCATGACAGGACCGGTCACATGTGCAGGTGCCCTAACAAATAACACTCCTTCGAGGCATAAATATCTCATTTCATCATAACTTCAGCTCTACTGTTACTCCTTAGCAAAAAACTTGACCAACAATTACACCAATTTTGTCAATTAAATGGGGCTCAACGCGATCGTCGTGTGTAAAATTTGAGTTTCACCTTTTGAGTTTCATGTCTATCGAAACACAGCTACTGAGGCAAGGATCGATCCCGGGACCTCTGGCTCTACTACTAGCTGAGTGCCCTGAGCACTGAGCCATCACAGCAGGTCCATTTTTGTTTTTAGACTAAAGCAAGACAGAAATAAGCCTGTGAGCCCTGAAAAGCATTCTGACATGTTTTCTTGGGCACTACCGAGAAGTAATACACACTGAGTGATATCGTGCAAAACACACTAAAACACTACCTTGTAACCAACTTAGCACCTTACGTGAAGTTTGGACGTCATGAGACCGGATCCCATCAGCAGCATGCTGTTTTTCTTCTGCTTTCTAATCAATTATTTTTCAGCCATAAGATCATCACACTATTAATTTCCCACTGAGTAACACCACAAATTTAAGAAAATAAGAAAGAATAAAAGATGGAAATTTAACCCTCTCCTATGCTTTCCTTGGTTTTGCTGACTGCTGGCTCCTTTCATTTGTATGTCATTACGAGCCCCTCATTTTCCTGCCTTGGTCTGCTCAATAGCTTAACGAGGGCCTCAGTTCTGGCAGTCTTGATGCCACAGGTAGCATAAGAGGGTTCTCACACAGCTTCCTCCTTCGCAGTTTAATCACATTCCATGTAACACTCGCGGTAACACAGGACGTACTATGGCCGCCGCTACGGGCGACGGTAGCGCTGGTGTACACTCTCAAGGCTAGGTTAAATGAAACATAAGTTCTCGCAAAAGCAATAGACTGAACAGCCGCCGCCATAGCTCAGTCAGTATTGCACCGTAAGCAAAGTTCAGAGGTCGTGGGCTTGGATCCCACCCGCAGCACGGTCGTTTTCTTTTTTCAGCTTTCAGCCATAAAGTGATCACATTATTGATTTTTCATTGATAAATACCACAAACTTTAAAGAAAAAAAAACAAGAAATGGAAATTTAACATTCCCATATGCTTTCCTTGGTTTCACTGACTTTTGGCTCCCTTCATTTGTATGTATTTCACATCAGTGAGATCAATTAAAATTTTTCAGCTTGCTTCCTCACACTACAGGTAAAAAAAATCAGCCATTTCACCTAAAAGAAAGCTTTTTCTACCCTCCTGGCACCTAACCAAACACTCGATTATAAACACTTAAAACATTAAGCACATTCTTATACATAGGCTAGGCTCATTGGGACATGCAATAGAATTAGGTAAACATACAATTTCCTGATAAAGTTGAATGAAAATGATATTTGCAGTAAAAACCACTTCAAATGAAGTCATGGACAGGACTGCAGGAAATTTAGGTTGAATGATCCTGACATATCAGGGGCCTTTTTGTGCGCACAATCTTCAGTAAAGGTTGCATTTATGGGCCGTTAAACAGAAGCAACTATATTAGCAAAATTTACAGCTGCTAACATAACACGCTCTATGAATTTCGTCAATGAGACCCAAGAGCATTCAGACTGTAACATGTTAAAGGGGCTGTGAAGGGGGCTCTAATAAAGTTGCAGCATGCCTGGGATATTGAAGCGCGCTGCTTCACGAATAGTGTCCAGCAAGGATTTTTAAAAATGCGCTTTGTAGAAGCTGAGTTATCCGTAGTTAAAATTAGAATTTCAGCGTCTTCGCACCTTTCCCTCTCCTCTCGTCACTTTTTGCACGCTGGAAGGTAGGCGCTCCTTTGCCGACCCCCCTCTGGGAGCGGAGCTTCCCGACCCGCCGGAGCAAGCGGCTTATTGGCCGCGGCCACGGTAGCTGCCGGACGCCTGCAAGTATCTAACCAATGGCTACCTCTCACCATGTCTACGCAGATGCGGGGGATGGAGGAGGGAGCAAACATGAAAAATTCGCCGGGAAGGGCTCGCCAACTTTGACGCGTGATTTTGGGTCATCTGCTGCGTGTAGAGGAGTATTATTTGGCTCATGGTTTTCATGGCAACGCAGTGCAGTGATTAAGCGAGTTTATGTGCTCTCCTCGGAAGGCGTTTCAGAGCACCTTTAACAGTTTCACGAAAAAGTGCATGCCTAAATGATGAAGCACAGAGGTGAGTAAGCTTGAGTGGCCAGCTGTAAACAAATCAAGGTGTTTCAGCCGGTACTGATTTTTATACACAATGCTTGCACTAAAGCAAGGCCACGCTAACATAAAAGCTCTAAAAAGCCAAGCACAGTGCCCTCAGATAGCATTTGCGCCATTATTTCACTTTTTTTGTTCCACAGTACAACACTCCAGAGCTCTAGACAAGCCTGCTCATGTCTGTGTTTCAGCAAAAAATGATGCTCAATGAACAACGGAGAGCTCACTACCTGCCGCCGTAGCTCAGTGGTTAGGGCGCTCGGCTACTGATCCGGAGTTCCTGGGCTTGAACCCGACCGCTGCGGCTGCGTTTCGATGTCAGTGCATGTTAAAGGTGGTCGAAATTATTCCCGAGCCCTCCACTACAGCAACTCTTTCTTCCTTTCTTCTTTCACTCCCTCCTTTATCCCTTCCCTTATGGCCCAGTTCAGGTGTCCACCGATACTGCCCCATTTCCTTTCCCTAAAAACCAATTTTCAATTACTCTCACCAGAGGTTGCTCTACACACTACGATGTAGCGCCATCTAAAAAGAGTCTGGTCAAGCAGGTATTTAAGGTCTTTAAATGGCTACTTTCTCTCCAACACACCTCATAATGCAAGCCAAAGTGTAACGCACATCCTGAGAAGAGTGGTAACTGGCTTGCGTGCAGGTAATTAATTACTGGTTACTGGTAGAAAAAAAGGATAGAGTGAAAAATGATTTCTAGACGAGGGTTTAAACAATGATTTGGCTCAAAAGCACCTCTGAATGCAACCGAAAATGAACGCGCCTGCAGTGATAAATGAATTTCCACGCTGTTAATGCTTCGTTAAAAGAAAAGAACCCCCTATCCTCTCTTCCTGTCCCCTCCCCTCTTTCATTTCATTTCTCCATTCTGCCTGCTATCCTCCATTTCCGCTGCCCCAGCTCAGGTGCTTCAGTATCAGTGGCAGATGCCAGGACTAGCAAAAATCTGTTCCTTCCTTTTTATTATTACTTTAATAAAAACCGCTTACTACTACTAAAAGAAAAGAAAGCGCATCAGTAAAAGGCGGAGAATCGCTAAGTGGATTTGAACCCCTGTCTTATGCATCCAAAAACAGAGCGCTAGTCTACTGCGCCACAGCAGCAACTGAAACAGGGGGTTTTAATTGTGGTCTTACCCGTTCTCCCAAATATTCTTGTGTTTTCGCACATGCACAGGAACGAAGATAGTGAGCTGGCAAATGGCACCACAAGTTGTGTCGTGCATATCACAAAATTCCGTTGCTGGCACATGTTAAGTCCACAGAGCATTACTCTTCAGCACAAGTGTAATGAATTAGCCCAGCAATACCAATTGCAGGTTTTCGCAAGTGATATCTAATTGCAGTTAAAAGTCTCAGGCTTACCACAGCTTGAAAGGCACAGGTTTTGCCAGTTCCCAAAATCAAAAGAGCATGCTTCTACTTCAAGTACTGCAAATATATGTTAAGTCGTCAGAATTTCAACTACATCCATATGTAGCCGGTCTCATTCACTGGCTGTCGGTGAATGCTCAATGAAAGGATTCAACTGTGCTCTTCAGCAGGAATCCACGAAAGCATAAAGAAACACATGTTCACAAGTGTGCATTAGATAACTATTATTTAAGTTAGGCTATATTATATAGGGTAGGTAGTAACATATGGCCGATGAGTTGCGATCAAGGGCGAACACCAGGTTGGCTTTTTCGTTACATTTGTAAAAATCATCCACAACCATTTTTCTTTCGTAACATGCGGTATGACAGCCGCAACATGCACAATAGCGGTGGTCAAATCAACGCGTTCGACTAGTCAGTTCGACAGAGGGTTTTCGTCCCAACAAAGGACTAAACAGGCACAGCGCTGCAAATCAGTAAGGACGTTGACACACTGGCGAGGTCAGGATGGCGCGTTTCAAACCTCAGAAGCGATCTCGGAAACAAGCTTTCGGGGACAGAGCTACCAGGAGGTAGATGCTGGCGTGAGATTTTTACCCGATGCAAGTGACCGTGACTCTTAACTTGTGGATCGGGGCAACGCAGCATATGTTAACCGATTCCAACGTGTTTATGAACCTGCCGCATAACAAAGCGAGGCCGCAGTACATGGCATGAAACGCGAGCTTTCACGTAAGTGACGAACACGACGCTACGTCCGTAACCAACGACGTTCGGGCAACAAACTGATATACGCGAGCTTGGGACAGGCGGGAACAATTTAAGTTTGAAAAACGCTTTCTCTTCACAGATCTCGCTGGGTGAGTTGTGCGCGTCCCGAAACGACGGCAAATCTTGATTAAGGCAAGTAATTTTTACAAGACAGCGAATACGCGGCACACCAACCTCCGTTCTCACTTCCAATGTGCTCGGCGGGAAGTACCAAGCTGCTTTTCAGGCGCTAGAGCCCGTTCATAAGAAGTTCCTGGAGGCTCGTTGTCAGTGCGCATTCTCTAACCAGCAAATGAACCACAAAACCAACTGGGGAACTCCGACATGTAGCGCATTTTTTGACAAGCTCCCCCCCCCCTACCACCACCAAGCATCTACGGGGGGTACCCCAGAATCGGGTCCCCACTTATAATCACTCGGGCGGCTCCGGACGGCTTATCGAGTGGAGAATAAAGAGACGTAATCACCTGATGAGGCAATCCGTGTTAACTCCTCCTAAATAATATTAGAAGTCCAGTCTATTTTTGTACACTTTTGGGCCAGCACGGTCACTCACACAACACCAACTCTGGTAATAAACATGGCGATTTGACGGATATCGCCCTCTTGCGGTAAACTGCTTAAACCGCACTGAGAGATGATGGTTTCGTACTGCTTTTGCAAAAGCCCTTGAGTTGTAAAATGTCGTCGTAAAAAACTTAAAATCTAAAAGTGAGCATTAAATTGTCGTGAAGACGTTAACAATATGTTTTTTTACCCAATCATTTTCATCAAATTGTCTTGAGAGAACTAAAGAAAGAATAGTTTTTGCAAACTAAACTGTTTGGTAAACAATCAAACGTTTCAGGGCTTGTTTTTATTGAGACTATAGAAAGCTTTCTTAAATTGGTACATCAAAAGTTTCTGTATATTATTTACTAGACTGTGCCTCAAAATGACGGGCTTTTACCTCATTCGCCGTCAGCCACAGTGCTGTCATCTGGCGGGTCGTGTGGGAGGCTGTGATGCGGTGTGCCAGGCGAGCCAGCGTTGGTTAGGTAGTTATGTCTTTGGAATCCCGGCCCAGCAATTCGCTTTTCAAGCGAAAAGAGCAGCTCAAACGCTGGGAGGACTCCGAGACGAACCGCGAGAGTGCCGAGCCGCCACCGGACAAGGCTTCCCGTATCAAGTTCAGCGATGGCTGCGTCTTCCTGGCCGCCTGTGCGGCGGGCGACACTGCCGAAGTCGAGCGTCTGCTCGCCGCCGGCGCCGACATCAACACGACCAACGTCGACGGGCTCACAGCACTGCACCAGGTACGACACGGCGCCGACATCCCGTCCCGACACCTCGCGCAGTGTAGAAATACGGTTTTCACCAAAAAACCCCCTCCTCCGCCCCGGTGTTCGACTTCACATACCCGCCCGGAACCTACTCTGCCAACGGGCGGAGG
This sequence comes from Amblyomma americanum, assembly GCF_052857255.1. Taxonomy (NCBI): domain Eukaryota; kingdom Metazoa; phylum Arthropoda; class Arachnida; order Ixodida; family Ixodidae; genus Amblyomma; species Amblyomma americanum. The sequence goes on along the minus strand of NC_135505.1, from coordinate 134,548,632 downwards.
GGCTCCAGCGACTGGGCAAGGCAGGCCACAGCGACGTATACACCAAACACCACCTCCCCCGTCGCGGTATTTGCGCTGCGTGCCCAGTAGTTTTTTTGTGTGTGCTTGTCTGCGCGTGTGTATATGGTATCATGGCTGCTGCTCATCTCTGTATATCTTGCGAAAAAGAGGGGAAAAAGAAGTAAAAGCCAGCTCCGGGTCGGTTTGCATGGCCGCTCTAGCTAGGCCCGTTTTACGAAAAAAAAAAAAGCGAATTTCGCGAGAAGTTGACGGTGCTTTCTGATGCAGCAACGAACGTTGGTGCAAATACTAGTCGCATACTTTTTCATTTTTTCTTCTATTTTGTGTCGAAAAGTCGATATAGTGGCGGGCGGGCGACTGTCAGCCGCCGATCGCAGAATTGAACAGAACGGGAAACACTGGCAAAAAAAAAAAAGTACACCGCCGACACGCCTTTCGCCGAGCCCCGCCGTTGCCGTGTGTGCTTCCTCGCAGTTTGTTTGTCTGTGCGTGCTTGTGTGTGTGCGCGCGAGAGCGCGCCTGGCCTGGTGGTGGGTCAGGTCTGTTAAGCCTAGTCTCCAAAGGCTCGTCTGTGCTGCCCGAGTTCTATTCTTATTTTCTTTTTTCCCCTTTAGTCGACGCAACAAGCGCCGCAAGACCTCTCTAGAGTCGTTGCCGGTAGCGTAGTTTGTAGTACTACACACTACGCCGGGAAATAAAAGCAATGAAGGCTGGGAGAAGGAAAAACAACGTCGGCGCGCGAAGCCGTCAATGAAGTTGCGGAGCATTCGTTGTCGCGGGAGCGCTTCTGTGACCTCCGCCGAAAGAACGGTTTTCTTCGCTCGGTGGTGGTAGTGGGAAGAGGTGGATAGAGTGTGAAGGGTGTGGGGCAAGTTTCTATGCGTTGAGCAAGCGAGCGGAGGTAAGAGGGAGAGAGAGGTCCGGGGGCTCCGGGACCCCGGGTTGTGGTGCTGGCTCGCTGGCGGCTCGGACGAGTTGGACCTCTTTCTCCTTCCCTCGTTCTGTTTTAGTTTATATTTAGCTCCCTTAGGGGGTGGGCTGCTGGAGCGAGGGAGGTAGGGGGGGAGATCGTGGAAGTTCCTCCTACCCGAACCGCCGCAGCCCCAGCCAGCCAGGCAGGGTTGTGCCATCTCCTACAGCTCGCAAAACTTCAGCTCGCTGGCGTCGGATGGAGAAAGGGGTCCTCTTCCGACGGCCAAATTGTTGCTGGCGTCGTCTTCGGCGTAACGCGGAGGGGTTCGTTCGTCTGCTAGGGTGCACCCAATCGTCTGCTGCTCCAGCCCCTGCCGAACACTCATTTTTTGTCTGTTTGCGAAACCTTGGAGAAAACTCCCAGCTTTTCGAGCGCTTCTCGGGTCTCTATTCGTCTACTTGTATTTTGTTGTCTCGCCTATTCCCCCTTTTTGTTTCTTGTTTTTGGTTTGGAATCTCTTCACGGCTAGACGCGGTCTGGAGAACATGGTTGCAACACGCCGCGCACTTTCTTGTTCTGTTTTCGTCAGAACTCTGCCGAAATTTCGGAGTCGCCCCGGGTTTGGGAGGACTTTGGTGTTCTTTTCTGGGTCGCGTGTTTTTTTTTTTTGCTCCTTTTCTGCCACGATGACGTGCGCTCGCGTGACGTAAGACTGGGACAAGCTATGCGCTTGCGGCTTTGACAACTCTATTTAGCTGCCGCTGGTCGCGAGACACTTCTTCGGAGGTGTGCTGTAATCGCGTCAGGTGCTCCATATAGTCCCTTTTCCCCGCTCCGTTTCAGTGACGTTTTTTCGTCGTAGTTCGAGCTGACTCATTCGACGTCCGCTTATCACGCACGTGCGTTTGTTTCCCTGTAGCGTTGCCTCGCCGTTATCTTCTTTACCGCGGTCGATGTCGTGTATTGGAAGTTATCGATTCCCAATAATGTGGAGCGCGGTGAGCGGGGATCTGTTTGCTTTGCTCCTGGGTTGTTGAACGACCGTCGATAGCTGTCGGGACGGCGCGATAGGTATGCTGTGTTCAAGAGCTTCCTGACATTGATTAATACCCTCCCAGATATTGATGGCTGTCAGACAGGATTGGGAACGGCATTTGACCTGTGGCAGATATGTGGTCGTTGATTGATAGGGTGGCAAAAGGCAGTCCCCCTCGCTCGAATTTTCGTCATTCTATTGGGTGATGCTGGATCACCTTTCTGGTGATGAGGGCGGCACAAGGCAATTCCCCTGACTCCAATCTCATTTTCATTCTGATGGGCGATGCTGTATCACCTTTCTGGTGATTAGGGTGGCACAAGGAAATACCCCTTGGCTCCAATTTCATTGTCATTCTGATGTGTGATACTGGATTCCTTTTCTGGTGGTGGTGTCACATGGCAATACCCCTGACTCCAATCTCATTTTCATTCTGATGGGCAATGCTGTATCACCTTTCTGGTGATGAGGGCGGCACAGGGCAATACCCCTTGGCTCCAATCTCATTGTCATTCTGATGGGTGACACTGGATTCCCTTTCTGGTGATGGTGTCACAAGGCAATCCGATGGGCTATGCTATATCACCTTTCTGGTGATCCAGGTGGCACAAGGCAACCCCCCTCGGCTCAAATTTCATTGCCATTCTGATGGGTGGTGCTGGATCGCCTTTTTGGCAATGAGGGTGGCACAAGGCAATACCCGGGACTCCAATTTCGTTGTCATTTTGATGGGTGATGCGGGATCACCTTTCTGGTAATGAGGGTGGCACAAGGCAATTCCTCTGGCTGCATTGTCATTGTCATTTGATGGGTGATGTGGGATCACATTTCTGGTGGTGCAGGTAGCACAAGGCAATCCCTTTGGCTCCAATTTCATTGCTGTTCTGATGGCTGATGCTGGATCACCTTTCTGGTGATGAGGGTGGCACAAGGCAATTCTCCTGGCTCTAATCTTATTGTCATTCTTAGAGGTGATGCTGGATCATCTTTCAGTTGATGATGCTGATGTTTTAAGGTATACTACCATCCACAGAGGTCACTGTGATTCATTGGTGTAGTTTCTGCCTGCAGCAGCGGACCCAAGGCACACTCCTTTTCACTGCAATGCCTGGCATGTAATGTTGAGATTCAGACAGCGCCTGATATCAGTAGTTGTCAGGGTTGTCGAATCTGCATCCATACACTGTTATGCAAACTGCATCTCACTGCATATTTCTGACAGCAAAAACCGGTGTTGGCATTCAGATATGTTGAGTATATACAGTCAGATCACCCACTGGTAGAGAGCGAACCTCGCCTGCAAAACACCCTTAAAATTGCACCAGAGAGACACTGACATGTGATGGAATGATTTTAAATTTGTTGATTTGTTACGCATGCTTCAAGATGTGTGTGCAGCTCTATTGTTCTTACACATTCTCTTAATTGCCTTATCTGGTGATTTTAATTATTCAGTAATTTCAATAATTTTCCTCCTCTTACTTCTTTGTGGTCCAGAGTCAAAGTTCGGAAATTTTTTCGGCCATCCTCTGCATTACAGAGAGAATTTTGTGCACTTGAAGTGTTTCTGGGAATATAAATTTCCTGGTGCTTTTTTAATGGATGATGATAATTTGGTTCCAATGTCACTTTGTGAGCTTGGCCAAAGAAGCACCATGGCTAAGAATAGTCAGATTTCTTAGGAAATTAGTAATGTTGTAGTTTCGTTGTGATAGCACTGAGCTGTGGTACTGGTATTAAGTGTGCAGTCAAATCTATGATTGAGTAAAGCTGAGATTTGGGCGAGTTGGTAAGCATTCATGGTGGGTGAACAGTGCAACATGGGCGGGACAAAGGCAAAACAAGTGCTGATCCTTTAATGAGGACGATATTTATGATCCTTTTGCTAAAAAATTTGTTGTGGCAGAATAGCAATGATTGAGGCTAGTTGGTGTCTCATTCTGTAATGGATAGTGCTAACTGACGACACTGGGCTGGAGAAAACATGATGCATCATATCCTGCTTTTTTTTTTTGTCCCTGATTTTGCGTACTATCAAAGTTAATGTGTTAGACATTTGAGAAGTTGCTGTGGATTGTCTGTTTTGTAAGTGCATGCTCAGGTACTTTTGGATGAGTTCATGATTAGCTTGCTTATGCAAGCAGGACATCTGATGATAAAGTGCCTGTGTACTTTTTATGCATGCGTGAATGCATGTGTAGCAACACCACGGTGATTATTTTTTCACAGCTATCCGTTTTGCCTTGAATAACCAAACAAAAATTTTTGCTTACCAGTGAGATGCAGTTTGTTCCTTTTAATTCCCATTACATTTGGTGGCTTACAATTATCAGCATCTCGTTGCAAGAATTTAGCTCAATTTTAAATACAATTTACTGAAGGAGTACCTTCAACTGTAGGTTGTTACATAATGGGGAGGGAACAAGGGGGGGGGGGGGGGGGGCTACAAATTGTCCTAATATTTACAATCAATGTATGCATTTTGTGTCATGATTCCGGACGATACTGGACACAATGCTTGGTGGGCACAGTGGCGGTCTTGGTAATGGTGGCAGCAGAAAATAGTGCTGTCCAAGCTAAAAAATGTAACCTTTTGTTGAACATTGTGGTTGTAATTTTCCAAGATAGGTTTCATAACCGGTGCATTACTTGTACACTAATAAGACACATACCCGAGTGCGTTTTTATGCTTGTGCGTGTACAGATGCACTGACGTGTGCTGCCTTTTAATGAGGGCTGCCATTGATCTGTTACACTATAGCAGTGCAAGTGTTTGACATTGACTTCCCTTATATCAGAAAATGCACTGAAGAAGCAGAGGAAAAATGTTGCATTTAACAACTGGCTTATGTATATCTGTATATGTTCACGAGCATTACCAAATTTTACCCACAGAACATCACTTTGTCCAGTTTAGAGGTTTTCACTGTTGCAATATCATACCAGATTCTATCAGTATAAAGCAGGGTCTTTTTAGCTGTCATCTCCTAACACGTTTGGGTCTGTTGTTGGTCCAAAATTGGTTACTTTACCAAAACGTTATCTATATGCATTTTTCCACCCTTACATATTGTGCACATTCGTTTTGGTATGTTACTTTTTACATTTGCTGAAAACAGAATTTTTCCAGCTCTTCATCTTTAGAAGGTGGCCTGTTTTAAAACAGCATTGACTCTTTAGCATCAGTTTGCATTTTTCACGTTTCTTCCTATATATAATCTGCTCTTTGGTTGTTGTAATTAATGACAAGATATGATTGGCATGTGTCACAGGCAGTCTTTTTGTGTTCTTCTGCGTCTTGCCAAACCGCATTCGTTATCAAAGTAACTGTGTGTCCGTTGGACAGTCATTGCACTGAAGCGATGAGGTAGAAATTTTTTAACATGAGTGCTCGCTGGTTGATTTCAAGATTTCATCACTTCACAACAAGCACTGCTGGCAAATTTTCAGCTCAATTAGTTCTTGGCTGTGTGACTGCAGCAGTGGCCAAGTGGTTGAGCATCTGCCTTGCACGCGGGAGGTGCGGGATTCGATCCCTAATGCCGCCAGGTACCCACCCGTGATACAATGGGTACAAGCTTTCCCCTGGTCTGGTGCTCGGCTTATTCGGGGTGAAATGCTTGGGAAATGGGTCTTTGACCCCACCTTGAGAATTCGAAAATACCTTGTGCCATGGCACTCTTTGGCCATACTCTCGGGCCATAAAAATACATAATCGTCATCAGTTCTTGGCTGCGCCTGCAATTCGCACTTGGAGCTGCTTGTTCATTCCTGTATAGCGCGGAAGCTTCTTTTCCTTCAGAAGCTGCTCCTGCAAGCTTCTTTTTCCATTTAGCCTTTTTTCTTTTCCTAATGCGTTATTGACCTGCATTGTGTTTACCATGATTCTGCTTCATAAGTCTTGAATTGGGGAAGATTGCTGTAAAAAACTTAGGCCACATGGTGAAATAGTGCAAAAAAATAATGGAAGCATCTAGCCTTTCAAGATGGCCTATCTGTACCGCCATCTGCAGCGCAGCGTCAGGTACCGAAGCGCTCGGTGGCCGCCGGTCATGACATTGGTTGGAATGCAAGCGCGTTTTCATCCTGTCGTGTTTCCTGATGGGCTTGGGACAGCACTTGTCAGTTCTTGTTGGAAATTCAATCTGTCAGCTGAGGGTGGTATCCACAGATGTTCTTTGGACATCAGACTGTCCTGCAAAGAGATGTGGCATTGTTTGACCGTGTGTGAGGCTGTCATTATGTGCAGCTGGAAATTTTTGTTGTGTTGGCTGTCATGTTCTGTTGTGGTGGTGTTTGCTTGACTCGCGTAAAAGCCAAAATCCCGGCGGTAGTGGTCAATTTCAGCTGCACCTTGTGTTGCCTATTTCTTTTTTTAACATTGTGAAGTAGCAATGTAAAATGTTGTGTTCAAAGTGTGTGATGGCGCCAGCATGCAGTGCTCCAATGCAGCAGGGACATCGCAGGCTTTGGGAAAAAAAATTATATTATGCAGTATTTACTGGGTGTAGGTGAATTCCACAAGGTGATCCATGTTTGCTAATGTCCTCCCTAAGAAAGAACATGAAGAAACATTGCGACCAATCTTTCTCTTCATCCCTTCCCATTGGTCGTGAGTGAGTGGGTTTTGCAGCGCCTTTCCTTTACCAATGACCACTGCACATTATCACAGGTGAGATAGGGGGCGCCTGCCCTCGCAGTCCACCGATGATGTCACTGTGCCACGTGACCCGGCCAAGACCGTGGCGATACCGCCGCTGTAAAATGTGGATGGTTGTGAAAGTTGCGCGTTGTTTGTAGCATGCTAAGCTGGCGAAGCCTGCTGCTTGGCCTGCAGTTTACGATATGCACAGCGTGCCGTGCAGTCCGCCTTGAGTGATGGAAGAAAACGAGCCGTGGACGGCGCGTCTGGCGCGGCTTATTAAACCATGCGAGCGTTCGTTAACTGCAGGCGGGGGGCTTAACGGAAGCGTTGGCAGACGAAAGGGGCCATGTAGAAAGCGATGGGAGGAGGGGGGGGGGGTATATTACGTCAGGCAAGAGCCGCTAGTGCGTGCCTCGTAGTAGGGAGACGGCGTCGTTGCTGAGAAGGCGAGGCGGTGGTTCGGCGGAAACGTTTGCGTAGAGGAGGGTGGTTTGCAGGCACATTCATGAGAGAGATTCGCTGACATCGAGTTTTGGTCTATTCGTTAACGAACGAAAGGTTGCATGACCAGTGCTACTCACTGTTGCCTGTTGCACAAAATGAAAAAAATATTGGCAGTGGCTTAGCTCCGCTATGCCAGGATATATGTAGCGGGAGATATGTTTCCCTGGCTAAGCTTGTTGTTGGCACTGTATGTTTAGCAGTGAGAGACATGTCCGCTTGAAGTGTGCGGGTCGCAGATGCACTTTCGGAAACTCGAATGGTGTGATCAGTCACACGACGGGCCTTCGCATCCTCTTCTGTTGGTTCTTGTTGACTGACTCCTTCCATAGTATCTATCTCGGCGGCTATGCGCAGTCCATTACGCTCGGCAGTCTGGCACCTCCGTTTGGCAAGCCGTTCCTCTCTCTGTTCGGGCGTCTCCGCTGCTCTCTTCGCCTTCTGACGCTCATTCTCTGTTGAGTAGCCAACTGCCAGGCGACAACCTCAGGATCGGGAGAGTTAATGTTCTCTTGTCTATACCGCTGTTTAGCAGCAGCTGGACTCTCCTTCTGTGCATCCATCAAGCATTGCGATACCACCGCCGATTACATCTCCGCCTTTTATACGCGATGCTGCGCATGCCAGGACGCGCTGTTCGGGGGATGAACGTGGTGTGACGTTATGCCAGTTGGCACCGCGAGCGCGCAAATCACAGTAACCAAATCACAGTAATCGTCTCACATATCTCGGTGGACACCCGAACAGCGCTGTAAAGGAAAGAATAAAGGAGGGAGGGAAACAATGAAGTGCGCAAACGCACCCACTCCTCCTCCCCGGTTACCATGGTAACGGCGCATGGGCACAACTGGTCTCCGGCATGTACCATGGTAGCGCATACACACAACTGGTGTCTCGCCTGTACCCCGAAATGCTTGACTAGTAGCCTAGTGTAGCTCCCGCTTCAAAATATTAATAATAAAAATAATAATTGGTTTTTGGGGAAAGGAAATGGTGCAGTATCTGTCTCATATATCGGTGGACACCTGAACTTCACCATAAGGGAAGGGATAAAGGAGGGAATGAAAGGAAGAAAGAGGTGCCGTAGTGGAGGGCAGGGCTCCTCCGCTCTGAAATAATTTTGACCACCTGGGGATCTTTAACATCTCACAGCACACGGGCCCCCGGGGCGCCTTAGCGTTTTGCCTGCATAAAAATGCAGCCGCTGGGGTCCGGTTGGAACCCAGGAACTCCGGATGGAAAAAAAAAATTGAAAATTGGTTTTTGGAGAAAGGAAATGGTGCAGTATGGACACCTGAACAGCGCTGTAAGGGAAGGGATTAAGGAGGGACTGAGAGAAGGACAGGAAGAAAGAGGTATGGTAGTGGAGGGCTCGGGAGTAATTTCGACCACCTGGGGATCTTTAACGTGCACTGACATAGCACAGCACACGGAAACGTGGCCGCTGGGGTCGGGTTCGAAACCGGGTACTCCGGATGAGTAGCCCTAACCCCTGAGACACTGCTGACATCCAGTTTTGGTCTATTCGTTAACGTACGGAAGGTTACGCGACCACCTGACTCACTGTTGCCTGTTGCGCGAAATGTTTGCTGATCGCGAAATCTGGTAGCGGTGGCGAACCTTGGCTTGCTCCAGGAATGTGCGCGCTACTTTTCTTGGCTCTCTCACTCTCTCGACAGTTCCTTCCGTTGCTTCATTTTGCTCTCGTTTCTTTTTTTTTTTTTTGCTGTGCAGTTTGGTTCTCCCGAAGCCATCGTTATCGCACGCCCGGAAAGGAAAAAAAAGAAACAAACGCGGCACTCCGGTGCGATAAGGTGCGTGCGTGGAAGCGGGAAATTGTCGCTCGGTGTGCTCAGCCGTGACTCACGAGCACAGGAGATCGCGCATATGTGTTCATGTGCGTTCTGGTACAAGCGTGCGTTTGATAGGTGTCAGATATATCCCCGTGAGGTCCTCGTGTGGGCCATTGGTACCCTGACTGCCATTATCAGCTCAACTTGGTCCACTGCAGGACAGCAGCTTCTTCCATTGACCTCCAGTTAGGCCTGACTTGTGACAACTGCGGCCACCATGTACCCAAGAACTGCCTAATATGATCCGTCCACTCTGCTATGCCTGCCTTCACTTGGAATTCATTCAGTTACCCTGAGGGACCATCAATTATCTTCTCTTCCCATTATGTGACCTGCCCATGTACATTTCCGCCTCATTTCATTTAGAATATGGTTCACAGGCATTTGTACGCCCATTTTGCATATCTTCCTTTCACTTAATATGACCACTATCTCGTACCTCTCCGTTGCCTGCCCAACTATGGGTTGACGTAATGTCGGCCTGAATTGCTCGTGCTTTGGGACATTTGCTGTGTCAGGCTTCAAATTTTCCTTTATCTATGAATTGTGTCGTAACAGGGAAAGGGACAGTTTGCTTGTGGTGTTGAAAGTTGAGGCAGCCGATGCTAATTTATTTGTCTTGGGTGCGGCATATTGATTAATAATATGCTGATGGATGCTCAGATGAGGCAGTAAGCATTTGCTTTGTCTCCGCTGTCATTTTATCCCAGCTATGAATCTTTTGAGTGCAAAACATTGCTTTGCTTCAGTGACTTAGAGTATTTTGTAATGAATTTCAAGGTAATGGTTGCTAGTTTTGTGTGCTTACAAAGTCTCTGAACCCAGAGGTAACATGGGTGCTCTACATTGTCTACAGCCTGCATTGTCATGCAAGCTAAACAGCTCCTTATGGTCGTTTGCACCAGACATCTGCATTACGAACCTTGCGGAGTATTATGGTGGTGTGCTGTTAATTAGAGGCACTGAGGTCAAATTGGACAATTGAGGACAATTGGTGGAAGAAACGCGGGTTAATGGCATCTTAGTCTAAATCAAGAGGAAGAAATAAGCTTGGGCAGGGCATTTAATGCAAAGTCAAGGTAAGCAATGGCCGTTATGGGCAACGGACTGGATTCCAAGAGAAGGCAATTGCGTACTGGGGGGGAAGAAATTCAATTGGCCGGATGAGGTTAGGAAGTTTGCGGGGATGGTGTGGCTGCGGCTGGAACAGGACAGGGTTAATTGGAGGGATACGGGAGAGGCCTTTGTCCTGTGATGGGCGTAGTCATGCTGATGATGATGACCAATTGAAGTTGGCCGTAATTGATAGGTCACCACGTTCTAATGACGGAAGAGACCACTTTTTTGAAAACAAAGCTTTTTCTAGCCAGAAGGGGCCAAAAATAAAATAATTTTTTCATAAGCGAACTGCGACGACAGCGAAGTTATTTGCCTCGATCCTAAACTGGGATCACGAGGTCCTCATCACTCATGGTGTTACAAGTTTAAATCGAATGGCAGGGAAAAAAATGTTCCATGTTGAACTCCAAATTTTCTCAACGACATATTCATCCTTTTACTGCCGACCAAGGATCTGCAGAGCCAGAAAAAACCATGGAATCAATTTTTACAAATAAAAAAAATTGGACAGAGTTGTGCTGTTCGTCTTTTTAAAGTAGAGATTCTGGGTTTTTGCTTATATGTTTTCTTTCATGCAATGCGTTTGACATTGGTATACATGAAGCACCCTGTGGTATTCGCCTGCGATGACCGCTAAATAATATATAGTTGAATTTCTTCTTGGCACTATATATGTTTCGGTTTCATCAATCGAAAGATGGCAGAGACGGGTAGTAGGACTCCAGGTCGCGTGAGGCACAAAGAAAGCTACAATATAACTAATGATACATCGTTTGTTATAATTCCAGCTCTGGAAGCAGGCTGGTTTAAGTTCTGTAGTTGATTAAAGCCTTGCATAAACGTTTATATTTCATTTTTTCTTGTCTCACGTGACCTAAAGTTCAACTACACGTCATAGCCATCGTTCGGTTAATGAAACCAAAACAGAGAGAAGAAATTCAATTATAAATTTAGCAATCTCAGGGGAATGCTGCGTGGGGATCCATGCATTCAAATGTCATGCGCATCATTTGAAAGAAGAAAACGCCCTTTATAAAATAAAGGGGAAGGGATGCAGCTTTCAGCAAAGATTTTTCTATTTCTTGATGTATATGCGCGAAATTTTTCGCACATATTAGAAATATGTTTATGGCTACTCTCACAATATTTCACTGCTAGCTCTCCAGGAAATTGTTTTCGAATATGTATTTCTCTTCGGACATGGCTGATCCTTAGAATTGATTTTGCAAACTGGACTCTGTTCATGATGGTTTGGTTTATGGTTTATGGAGGTTTAACGTCCCAAAGCGACTCAGGCTATGAGAGACGCCGTAGTGAAGGGCTCCGAAAATTTGGACAACCTGGGGTTCTTTAACGCGCACTGACATCGCACAGTACACGGGCCTATAGAATTTCGCCTCCATCGAAATTCGACCTCCATGGCCGGGATCGAACCCGCGGCTTTCGGGCCAGCAGCCGAGCGCCGTACCCAGTCAGCCACCGCGGCAGCTAGGACTGTGTTCATGAACTGCGCCAATCGTGGACCACGTAGCAGGTGCCCGTCATGGAACACAAGTTGCGCACCCTGCACTTCCACCTTGATGCTCGACTGCGTCTCTTCTCCCCTTCCCCAGTCTCTCTCTCCTGCCCCTGCAGCCATCGCAGCTTTGATATTGCGCCCTTGGTGACTTCTAAATTTGACGGGGGGGGGGGGGGGGGGGGTGATTCACGGTGCTTGACAGCTGCCATCCTCTTGCAGGGCTCGGAGACAAATTAATTTCTGTTGCCCGCCACGCAGGGCCTCTGCCAGCCCTCGGGGGGGGGGGGGGGAACCGAATGGGTCTAGAAACCTGTGCCCTTGCCTCCGTGGCCTCCCGTGGTATTTTCTTTTTCCATTTTTTTTTAATGTTTCCTGCCAGCAATGTAGTTTTTAGTTCTCCAGCTTTCTGCTATTTCTTCTTACTTCTCATTTTTAGCAGTCCTGCAACTTTGGTTTTTTTTTTTTTTTCAAATTCAAGCTGCGAGCATTGCTGTACGTTTAGCCCGATTTTTTTTTTTAAAGATTGGGGCAGTTACAGGAACAAGCACGCGAATGAGATAATGTTTGGCAGTTGTGTCAAAAAGAGCATGCACAGGACGCCTTGATTATGAATGTTCTCTTGTTTGGCATAATTTTGTGTAACACAGACTGGTTCTCGGCAGTTACACTGAGGGATGCAATAAGTATAAAAGTTTGAAAAAAATGCGTCTTGGCTTTGTTTCAAGTTTAGGCTGTCTCGCTGTTATTTAGAGTGGTGAGGGATCGGATCGGGAGGTCTTTCTTGCTCATAGAGAAAGGAAAGGAGTTGAGTATTGGAATACGTTGAGTGGGAAAGTGCAGTCTGATTTTTTTTTTTTTGCACAAATTTGATGAGAAGCTAAGGAAACACAAAACCTCTAGTTCTTGAATTTTGCAAAATGCTTTGGGCTTCTCATATTGCTGCAACTGGGGCAAAACGATTTTTGTGCCTTTTACTTCGTTTTTTTTGGTGTCCATTTGTGTTGCTTTCGTGCTTTCATAAGAAAAGCATAGCTGAGTTCTGTGCGTTGGGCTTTTCTGGCCATTGTGCATTATTGTGACGCTCTCTGTGCTTATTAACGATAATTGCATATTCATGTTGCCTGCCAAGCCCCGCTAGTGGAGCTGGTAGTAGTAAACACCTGAATTTACCTACTTGGCCGCATATTTTTGCCATTAAAACGAGTACTTGTAATTTTAATACATTCTGGCATTGCAACTATTCCGTGGCTTACAAAGTAGAGAATTTGCTTCAGATTGTCGCAAGTAACAGAGACAGCAAGAGGTAATGGGGAAAAAAAGGGATTACCGGCACATCAAACGTAAGGAAGTTTGGTTTCAGAGAGTTCTTTCACACCTGACACGGGGTCGCACGCAGTAATTGCTGCAGATTTGCCTGCCTACCTGTGCTGGCTTTGTCACGTAGGTGACCACCCGTATGACGAAGGAAGTGGGCGGCATGCGAGCCTGTTGTGAAAAACTACCCTTTCAGCTTTGCCTCGCCGCGCGTGCCAGCGACGAATGTGCCCAGCAGTGCTCTCTCCCCACCTCTTCCTTTCTCGTCTCGCCATAGGGGGAGGGGGAAAACACGTGTCGACCCGAGTGCTGGCAGTGGCTTAATTGTTGCACTGTTGCCAAAACACTGGCCTGAGTCACCCTCAGGCACACTTATGCGTAGGTTCTCACTGTGGTGCATGTGTGTTTGTTTACTTCATTTTTTTGTGGAGCAAAGAGCTATTAATGATCCGGTTGTGGAGCTTGGGTCCTATTTTATTAGTAACAGTAGTTTGCTGAATTTGCTAAAGGAATGAGACTGCCATCACAGCTCCAAAACAGGCTGTGCTCAGGCAGTCGTTTCGAAAGTGTTCTACCCGAAGAGGTCATCACTAACTTGTGCGGAAAGGGCTAGTGTGCCTGGGCTTGCAGAGGCAGTCCGGTTGAGCAGATTTGTTGGATACCACCTGCGGATAGAGCATTGCAGAGGAGCCCGCAAGACACCTGCTGCAACCTCATTTGCCTGGGCATTATGCTGCAAAAGCCTTTTCAGAAGGCTTTCTAATTGTGCCTTTTCATACCACACCTGACCTGGGCCCGAAAGGGGTGCCCAGTATACAAAAGGTGCAATAAAGAATGCCTTTGTGCGCAGGTCTACGACAAAGGCCCGTGCGCTGACAACACTTGCTCGCTGCGCCAAGCGCGTAGTTTCCAAAAGTAGCAAGAGGGCGAGAGGGTGAGGGCTCGAGGGGGGTTCAGACTCTGAGCTGAAGCCCAAAGAGGCGTCGTCGTCTGCGTCTGATAAGCCACTGACAACATGGGCGTTGTTTCCGTCGTCTGCCGTGCACGTCCTGTATCGTCGCCATCTGCTGCTTACCTCTCCTCACCCTCGTTCGTTCCCCTTTCACCCCATCTGGCACCCGCGTGACGGCTGACAGATCATTGTTCACCTGGCGGTCGTGGTCTTGGCTGGTGCCACCCCCCTCTTTTGTCGGCAGCCCGTGTGGTGCCGCACCTTCCTCCTGTCACGTTCCCCTCGATTAATGGCGGAAGCGAGCGTCGTGCCTGCGTTATACTAGGAAGGAAACCAAAGTGTTGAGGGGCACGGGAGTGCAAGTGCTGTTCACGTCTTGCTGTGTCAGTTTTGTTGCTGTGTGCTTTGTTACAAACAGCAACAAAGTTGGGTTTTTTTGCCGTCTGCACTTACCATCCGCTCGGCATCCGCATTCAGGAAGCGTTCGCATGCCATCCACACTTGGAAAGTGTCTGGAGGCCATCCGCACGTTGAAATAGAACAGGGTTCATTGAAGAACCTCATTGTGAAAATTCTTTGCATCAGTTTAACCTTTCTTTCTTGCATCTTTCTGGTGTGTTTGTAGTGTTTTGCAGAGTGTTACCAATTTTAGGGTGAGCATAGTTTATTTTATTGATTAGCTTGTGCTGCTCCGCATGTCTAGATTTATCGGGTGGCAGGATGGTAGAGACCATTTGTTGACATTTCACTGTGAAAGAAGGTAGTCATCGTTATACCTAGTTACATCACTTTTTATATTCAGCCATGAAACAGAAAAAGTCGCATGTGATTGGAAACTGAACATAGCCATTCAGACTGACGTCTTAAGGTCGCTTTAAATGTGAATTGACGTGGCCTCCTTCTGAAAAGAATGACACGAATGCAGTTTATTTCGATGCCCTCCTCCCCTTCCCCCCTTCCTTCTTTTTCTTTCTCAAGAAGAAGGCCGCCTGAATTTTAAAAAAATAATTTCGACTCCTTTTCATGGGAGTCGTGACATTGGGGGGCAAGGAGGCAGCGAGGGAAGGCAACCTTCCATGAAGATCACGGCACCGCAGCCATCGCCGCCGCCACCGCTGGCAACAGCAATGGTGGCATCGGTATCCCGACCCAGCAGCGGCCAAACGAACAACGTCGCCGTGCTTCTGCCGGCGCTGCTGCCGCTGCTTCTTTTGCCTGCGCGCGCCCCCCACTCTGTCCCAACGTTCGCCTGCTCCCCCACCACCCACCTCGAAGAAGTCTGATCGGCTAAATTTAGAACCCTTCCCCTCCCTTCCTTCTTCCTGCCGGCCTCTGTTCCCTCTGCTGTGTATCGCCTTCGCCCCCTCCCTCCACTCTCTCTCTCCCCCTCTCATGCAAACATGGAGGCCGCCACCTTCTCGCGTTGCCTGGCGGACTTGCTATTCCGAGGATGATGAAATACTGCCGACCCTCTATCTGCACTGCTTTACTTGCGGTAGGCCCTGAAAGAAGAGGAGGCGGGTTGGATGATGGGGTTATAGGAAGGGGTTGCGTTGTTCTTTTTGTAGCGGCCGTGAGCTTGGTGCCGTGTCCTTTTGAGTTTTCTCATTTGTTTCTTCACCCCAGCTCATTTCTTGCTTTCACGGTTTGGTGCTCGCCCCGGCCAGTGGCAGAGAAGAGGAAGAGGAAGGAAGTTGTCATGCTCACGGGCGGGCGGCGATTGTTTGTTTAAGCGGATGCGCGTTCTTGAAGGGTCGATGAAGTCGAGTCGATTCGGGGCGAAGGGGAAGTTGTTCTTGGTGCGCGTTGGTCTTGTGGGGGCGGGAAAGGGGCTGCCGGGTCCCTGCTCTGTTTATTTACGATACCCTCAGGGTATGAGAAATGCATCGCCGGGAGAAAGGGCGAGCAGTAATCATCGGGAAAAGAGGATGGAAATTTTAAAGGTGCAAAATAGTGATGTAAGAAATGCAACGTAGTAAGTGTGTTGAAAATATTAAAAAAATACAATAAATATTGCAACACCGCTGCCTCTTTTGTCATGGTGCAGGTTCGGTGTTACATTACAATTTTCTTTTTCCTACTGTGGTTTCTGTTGAGAACAGCTGATTCTGAGTATTTTTTTTTCTTTGCTTCTGCAGGTACTTGTGTAAAGTACAGTGTACAGGTTTATTGAAGGAAGCAGACACAAATCCTTAATGGGCAGAATATTAAAAGAAATAAATGCTAAATGGTCCGGAATTACGGCTACGTACAGCAGTTAAAAAACTTAATGAATGGCCTAAATTGTTTGGGAACCCTGTGTAGTGCTTGGTCTCAGCTGGCTTGTCTTAGCTATTGTAATGCAGGGATCTACTTGTGGCAGCATTTTTGGCCCCTGTTGATGAATTGCTGAAAATTTTGCTGATCTTGTGAAGTGACTATTTGCACAGCTTCAGAGCTAATGTGCAATAGTGGGTCTGATTCTGGCTTGCAGAAACCAGCAGAAAAAAATTTATCCCCGTGTTATTTTTTGGTGCATTGTTTTTCATAGGGTGGCTGGCCATTGATAAAGCTGATTGTACTCAAATACATGCACTTGTGCTTGCATTTTTTTTTCTGGAATTCAACAGTGGCCAAGATTTGATAGAAGCAACATTTTTCTCTTTTGTAATGAAAGGTCTGTTTTTTTAAATTTATGGGCCAGTTTCTAGCGTTAGATGTAGAAGTCGTTTTTTTTTTCTTCCTTTTATGAGGGCTTCCCTTATTCGCAGAGATTAGCTTGAATATAGTTGTTTCCCGCTCTGCATCGAGGAAACTGCAAATCCGTGATCGCAGGCCTCTACGTGGAGAATATAACTGCTACTCGCATGTAGACATCCCAGCTGATAAACACCAACACCAAACACAAGGCATTGTCAGCAGCTCTGCTCAGTCTTGTCACATCATCAATGGTTCGACGAAAGTTCGCCTGGTCAGGCATTGTGTTAAAGAAAAAGGAATGCGGTCACTGACCATGTCATGAAATTCAAAGACGTTTCGGAACCTCGTACGGGTTCGATCAGGAACCCGTACGAGGTTCCGAAACGTCTTTGAATTTCATGACATGGTCAGTGACCGCATTTCTTTTTCTTGTCACATCAGTGCACTTTACACGTCTTCCATGATATGGAACCCACTAAGGGGGTAGAATTGCTAGTCTTGTGCCTGTAGTGCAAAACTTGTACCTTGGGCTTCAATTCTCAAAAAGAAGATTTGAAAGGATAAGCGCTTTTATTTCTGCTTTTTTGCTGCTTTCATTTCATATTGTTTAATTTATTAGTACCCTCAAGGCCAAGCAAAATTTTGCATTGGGAAAAGCAGTACTACTTATATTTCCTGATCATACAATGTTGTCTGATCAATTTTGATAACGGGTTCCATTTATATTTAGGTAAATATAGCAGTAGAGTAATAAAGTCGCTGTGGCATGTGTCAGTCATTTGGTGGAGAGGAGTTTAGAACCAGCCGTTGTGTTCTTGTTAGTGCTGACATTGCTGTTATATGGTCAGCACTCCGAATTGGTGCCCATAGTTTGTCTGTGCCTGTGCATGGCACATAAGATTTGTAAGCCCATGATGCTAGGCTTTGCAGGAGCTGTGTCCTCTATAAAAAAAATAAACGCGCAGTGCAGCAGTCTTCGGTTTCACTCCAAATTTGTATGCACTGTCGTAGAAATCGCTGCATGCGCTTTGACGCTAACATGCACGTGCGCACACATAATATATAAAAAGCCTTTAAAATGTGTAAATAAAACAAAACATTTTTACTTAGCCATCATAAACAACCTGCGAATATTCCTTATGTAGCCATATGCATATCTTATATTTGCCTTGTGGCATATTCTAACGGCGATGCAGGCCACGTTTTCTTACTGTTGAATTGAATAGCATCCCTCAGTGGGTGATTTGGATTCAAATCCTGAGTTTTTATCAACTGAGACAGGTTTCGTGCTTCTTTATAGACTTAGGGCTCTGGATTGCCAATTGGAATACGCCGTTAATCATACTTGTTTCTGGCTGCAGTCAGATTGGTTGCTTTATGCAACTGCTGTAGACATGTGATTTAACAGAGTATACTGTGCGGCCAGTTGGTCAGACATAATATAAACAAAAATGTACCATATGGACGGGATGAAGAAAGGCGAAGACAGGACGGTTGCTACACTTACAACTGAATTGAATGAAATGAGACGGTAAACCGCATCTCACCCCAGAGCAACAACACGCATGCGCATGACATAAAACAAGGTAAAAACAAACTGATAATCTTAAAACGTGTGGAAAAAGAGCAAAAAAAAAGAGAAAGAGCGATAGATAATAAAAGGTGCTAAGAAAACTCAAGTGCGTTTTAAAAACTTTCAATTTCTTCTCCATCAGATACACAGAGGGGGTACTAATGCACGTGCCTTCACTGCATATCGAAATTTCCTGGGCTTCCAAGATTTCCCTAGCCAATTGGTTTTTACCACGCCCTACAATTTTAGTATGATTAAGCAGGGGAAAACAACCATTGCACTTCTTGCAATGCACTGGTGCATGTTCCCCAGTTTGTTGGCAAAGTGAAGAGGCATGTTCACCCAGCCTAACGTTTATACACCTGCCCGCCTGCCCAATGTACACAGACCCACAATGGAGAGGGAACTGATAAACAATATCTGTTGCGCATGAGGCGTACGGTTTTCTATGTTTTGTGCCACAACCTGGTTCTCTTTCCCTCTCGATCTGCTAAAGCACATAGCATTGCCAGCTTGAGGGGCGTAGAAAACACGTCAACCCCAAATTTCGCTGCCACTCTCTTCAAGTTGTGGGAGAGCCTGTGTACGTATGGCATAACCTCAAACTTCCTTTTCTTTTGGTCACCTGGTGTGATATGTCGTAGCAGGAGCTCTTGTTTTTCTTTTAGCAGTTTCTTTCTGAGAGCCTCTGCAACTGCCACAAGAACATCGGCAGGGAAGCCTGCTTCCTTAAGTCTCTCGACCTGAACGTCAAAACTTTTTCCCACTCTGTGAGGGCATGACTTTAGAAGTGCTGACCTAAAACATGTAGCTGCTATGCCTCGCTTTATGAGCTTCGAATGGGAAGAGTCTGAAGGCAGAAGCGCTTTTTTGGATAGAGGCTCGTAAGCCCAGCAAATTTGCCCACCAGTCTTAAAATACAGGTGAATATCTAAAAACTGAATGGAATCATGAGCCGGTAGTTCAATGGAGAAGTTCAATGAATTCATTATTCCTTTGAAACGAGTTATGATCGAGTCTGCTACTAAAACCAAGCCATCTCTAGGAGAAAGTTTGAGGACAACAAGAAAATCATCGACATATCTAAAAATATGCATAACGTGCTCGTCACTCAACTGATACTGAAGCAATCGTCCAAACTTAGCCAGAAAAATTTCGCAAAGCACAGGGGCGACACTTGACCCCATACAAATGCCACGTTTCTGAATGTAGAAATGCTGTCTGTGGTTAACAATCGTGGAATTTAGGTTCATAGACAGGAGTTCCAAAAAAGAATCAATACTGACACCACAAGAATTCTGAAAGGACACCGGTCCCGCCTCTTCAATGCACTCCCTCACCGCAATAAACTGTTCCTCGTGTGGCACCGAGTAAAAAAGTTCCTCAATGTCCATAGAAAAAGCCGAATTAGCACCACACAAATCACCCCGCAGATGTCAGTTAACACACAGCCGAGCTGGCGACTTTGAAAGCGTCCACAGTAACAAGCCTGCTCAAGTGACCCTGGAGGAAGCTGGCTAGTCGAGCTTGCCAGCTGTGTCTCTCTGTGATGGCTCTGAAGGGACAGTCCCGGCTTGTTCGTTTTTGCGTTGAAAAAAACCTTCAAAACATTGCCATTGCAGTTGCTTACACTATTGCAGCAACTGCCGCGACAGAAGGAGATATTCATGGTCCACTGCTTCAGACAGCAGCGATGAAGACTCCAATCGGCGATCCGGAGCAAGTCATCTTGCGGGTCCAGTAGGGTTTTATGCAGAAAAATTCGCACTTGTCCCCTCTTGCTGCACTGCTTCCTTGACAACGCCCTGGTCCTAGCCTTAGCCGGCTTAAGAAGCGAGCGCCTGAAGTTCTTCTCAATAGTGTTGGCCGCCTTTGCTTCATACATCTCACGAGGAAGAACGACAAAGCCTCCATCCTTATCTGCCAGCATCAAAGCCAACTTTGAATCACGAGAGAGGCCAACAACACTCTTCACCTTTGTGAGGCTTTTTCCCAGCTTGTACGCCTTGTCAACTGTGTCAACACCCTCCGAAATGCAATGTGCTCTCTCCTCACGGCTCTCCTTGTCGGCAATTCTGTGAACTGAAGCATGAATTTCATGCTTGGGAACAGTTATCTCAAGGCCAGACTTGGGCCTTTTTCTGGAACCCGCTGAACTTCGCTTGGTACAGAAGTATCTCCCAAGAAAGTAACTGGAACCTTGCCTACCTGCTTCTTGGACATCTTTGGAAGGTATTGAAGTTGCTTCTGCCACAACCACTCCGCCACTATGGTTGCATTGCCTTGAAAGTCTCGCAGCAACTTGAAGCCTGACGAACCACCTCCTCGCGAGTTCAGGCACAGCAACCGGAGCCAGTCCTGAACAAGACCAACTTGTCTCCAACACTCTGCTTTTACGATTTTTGCGATCCGCTTCCAGTGGTCTGTGGAAGGACCAACCACACCGAACATGCCGGCGACATCAGGAGGACACCAGTGTTTCCGTAGGCAGTAATTGAAGAGTTGAGCTCGGCACGCCGTGGTTGCAATAAGGGTTGCACATAGGGGTTGCAATAAGGGTTGCACATTGCTCATTGATGGGACGAGAACAAATAAAATCTAGGGAAATAAAGGAAAATAAATCTAGGGAAATAAAGCTAGGGAAATCTTGGAAGCCCAGGAAATTTCGATATGCAGTGAAGGCACGTGCATTAGTAGCCCATCTGTGTATCCGATGGAGAAGGAATTGAAGTTTTTAAAACGCACTTTAGTTTTCTTAGCACCTTTTATTATCTATCGCTCTTTCTCTTTTCTTTTTTTTTTGCTCTTTTTCCACACGTTGTAAGATTATCAGTTTGTTTGTACCTTGTTTTGTGTCATGCGCATGCGTGTTGTTGCTCTGGGATGGGATGCGATTTACCGTCTCATTTCATTCTATTCAGTTGTAAGTGTAGCAACCGTCCTGTCTTCGCCCTTCTTACGTTTCATTTATATGCTACGTTTTTGTTTATAATATGACATGTGACTGCCTGTAATATGTTGACATATCTCAGGAACGTGCTTTTGTCTGTGGAGTTGTAGTGCTCCAAAGCATTGGCGCGCTTCTTTTAACGTTTGCGTGATTGTTCGGCATGAACTGAAGTGCGAGCGCTCAAGTGCTAGCGCCTGCATATGGGTTTGCTCGATTTTATAGCGGAAGGTTAAAGATAGCCTTTTATATCCTTATTAAGTTATTGTGGTAACCTGTTGCCCCAGCTGTCAGTTATAGTATAATGTGGCACTTTTTGCTTGCTATCACACTTTTTAATGTTGGTGGGCTACTTAGCTTTTTGATCAGATAGCAGTCATAGTCCGTAGTCATGTGCCCCCAGTCATCTCTTAGCCATATCCTGTTGCAGCTGCGTGATCTTCAACATGAGGCTTAGTCTTAATTTTCGTTGCGGGCTTGTTGAAGGTACGCATGCTTGGGATTGCAGTGTGTTCACTGTTGTCACTGCCGTCCTTGCAGGCATGCATCGACGACAACATCGCGATGGTGGAGTTCCTCGTTGAGCGCGGCTGCGACCTCAACCTCGGTGACAACGAGGGCTGGACGCCGCTCCACGCTACGGCTTCCTGCGGCTTTGTCAGTGTGGCCAGGTGAGAATGTGCGGGCTTGGCTTGCCGTGCACTATTGAGCAGAAGGGATGTTTAAATGCCGAGAACTGATGCTGCAAGGTGGCCTCAAAGAAACCGTCTTACCTAGTTTGTGCATTCACTGTCACTTTCTCTTTTCTGTCCTTTCATCTCTGCTTTCCTTTTGTGCATTTATTATTTCTTTATCACTATAAGTTCTCTTGAACAAGCCCTGATATTGAATGAATAGCAAAATACATTTCTCTATAATGGCTGTGTTGGGCTTCAGCAGAGTACTGCTTACTCCTCCCATCTTAAGTCATTTGTTTGAGCCGTTTTCATACTTAGGTGCTGTGGACATGTAGAACATGGATATTTTTATTTATAATTATCATTCATTATTTATTGTACAGTGCTTGCTTTGCATTCAAGCAGCATTCCGTGTAGAAATAAAGGCTATTAAAAGCCTTGTTACAAGGGGCTTCAATGAGTGAAAATCTCAACCCGGTGAATTTTGTTGCTACACTGCCAAAGTCACTTTTCAGCTTCTGAACAGTGGTTGGATGCATAGTTATTAGCCGTATGTGTTGTTTATGCTTGAGGAAGAAAGTTACTGTATATTGCTGGGCATAAGTCAACATTTTTTTTTTCTAGCAATGATCATCTGGAATTGGGGTGTCAACCTATATGCAGAGTCGACCTATCTGCAGGGTCTACGGTAGTTTTGTCCAAGCCGCACGTAGTACACGTCTTGTGACTGTGCCCATTCTCAGCAGGGTGCATGGTGCTTCCTGCTTCAAAAAAGAAGAAAAAGAAGAAATCATTAACTACTGTGCAAACTGACTCCGCTATGAAACATTCAGGGGGGGGGGGGGGGGGGGGGGGGGGCACTTTGCTGACCTAAAGTTTGGCGAGGCGGAAAGCCTTTAGTGCAGTGTTGCTGTTTGTGTCGCTGATGTGTGGTGAAGATGTTGATTAAAGGCTGCATAATTCTTCGCTTCACGGCACTTGCGCTGACGTTCATTAGCGTGAGCATGCTTGGTTGCTGGATACATAGGAGAGTGTTCAGGCGGCATCTTTCCAGATCGGCGTTCAGGAGGCATCTGGCAAGATTGCCTGGGGAGTGCTCCCCTCGATCGATGGTGGCGCCACTCAGTGACGTCACACGCATACTGAGTTCCCAGTTACGACATACTACACCAACCACCAGTTTTACTAGTTAACTAATTAACCAATTTACTAATTACAATTTAACTGTGAGGATGCTTGTCGGCTTACGTGGAGGCATTGTGTTTTGAGGAAAGGACACAGTAGCTCTCAGTTCTAGAAATCTTGGGGGACTCTTCAACCATGTTTGATTGACAGCTGTAGTATGACACTTTTCTGCGAACATCCTTGCTGTGGAGTCATGAGCGTATAAAAGCTTTCGCCTTAAAATTTGAATTCCGTGCCATTTGCCCATCTAGCTGGCGCTGACTTTCCCTAACGAGCAGTAGACAGTGGAAGAGCAAACTTCCAGTAACCTCTGAGCCATGCGTTGTGCCGAGGTTCGAAACTACAGAGCTACAGGACCATTGCCAGTTCGGTTTGCTGCCAGTTAGGCGGCCGCAGGCAAGTACGGAAGACAGGATGGGATGCCATTCCATCGGCTTTGGCCTTCATTTGCCTCTGACTACAGGCCTTGCAACTGCATCGTTAAGCACTTTTTGCCTTCTGCAGCAGGCAGTTGGAGTCCAATTTTTTTTTGGTCAGCAAGGGCCATAGGTTGGAGGGTCGACCTTCATTCAGAGTAGACATATATGTTGTAATGTACGGTACGCACTGCTGTCAAGCCAGGCTTTATACAGACTCTGGGGTTGTTCAGAGAGATGAGCAACAGATGCGGGTGTTGTGCTGAGGTTTCGCAACAGGGTGGCATTGACGAAAACTCGTCTGGTTGGGTAGAAGATTCATGCATAAAGAAAGGAAAGCCTACCAAAGGCTGTTGTTAATACGGCAGTGGCATTGACCAAGCATCACCAACTCGCCCAACTCACTGATGTAGTGGTATTTGGGACAGTGCTTTCACTTGTACTCTCGTTGACAATACCGATCTTGGCCACGACGACTTGAAAGTACGCAGATTTTGTTATGCTACTAGTAGTAGCTGCGGTGCCACCTATCACTGTGGGGATGAAACTTTTCTACCACACTTATGCCCACCAGCGTGATGGGAGCTGTGCACTCGCATCAATAGGTGGTTGCACTTCTCCGGCCAGTATAAAGAATATACTTTTTCTTTAATTGGTGTAGTGCTTTCCATGCGTACTTCTGGAAGAGACGAGCTGTGCACCCAAAAGCAGTAATAAGCATAGCTTGTCGCCAAGTGCCACATCTATGTACTATGCAAGCATGAAGCATCCTGTGGTTTAGCAAAGAAAAGTGTTTATGCTTGTTTTTTTAAGTGGCACAGGAGTCTGTGTAATGAGAACTTGGATTGAGGAGACAAACTTCTCTCTCGCTGCTTTAAAGAGCCACTGGCCTTCCTTTGTCGACTTTCGTTGGGGAAGTTTTTCTGAAAATCTCAGGTGTTATACTTTTTAGAAGTGTGTGCTTTGTAACTCATTGTGGAGCCACTTCTAGGTTTTGCCTGAAAAAAGTGTGGAGTGCTAGGAGTCTTTATTTTCTCTTGTAATGGACCTTGCACATACATTGGTTCCTGCAGGTACCTGATCGAGCACGGGGCCGATGTATCGCGGGTGAACAACGATGGCGACCTTCCCATCGACATTGCTGAGTCGGAGGAGATGGAAGAGCTGCTGCAGGCCGAAGTGGATCGGCTCAGTGAGTGGCTGCGGCTTTGGCTAGTGCGTTGCCGGATTCTCACAATATGCTCCCCTGCTGACCAAGAGCCTCATCAACAGCTGTCTCGGTGGACAGATTGAGGACTGAGGGGTAACGAGACCCCCTTTTTTCCTAGCTTTTGAACACGTAGTATTGAAAGCCAGAGTGCTTGGCGCAGTAATCAATGGTTCGACGACAATTCGTCTGGTCAGGGTTTCCAGGTGGTTGTGAAAGGTTTGATCGAAACCACATTAAAACATTTGGATGGTAGGCTCTAAAGGCTGTATGAGGTGAACTATTCAAGTTTGTAACCGCCTGGAAAAATTGAAAGAGCGAAAAAAATTTGGACTTCAGCCCAGGAAAACACTCTGTACTAAACAGGAGATAACAATCGAAGTACTGAATTAAAAGTAGTACTGGGACCGCCTGCCAAGGACCTGGCATTGTTTAGCCTGTGCTCGTGAGATAACTGATGTAATGATGGTTATCTCCTCGCAAGCTGCACCAGGGAAGTTTGTGAGGAGCGAGGCTGGAAACGGACGGGGCGGAGAGTTTGCAGTGGCATTTGTTTTGATGGGACGTGACGAATGGTCGTTCCCACGCCTTCAGAGATCACACCGTCCCAGAAATAGCAAATTCAGGATTTGAGTTTGTATGGGGTGCGTCGTTTGTCCCTGCCTTATACCTCGTGCACCCTCCCCCCTCTTCAACCCGGGAAGTTCCTGGGTCTTCTGGCAACTTTCCTCGGTCTTCCCCTCGCCTACCTGACGCCTACATGTGCTCCCCCACCCACCGCCATTTCGCCGAGAATAACCCGCCGCAACTAGTTCACGACCGAAGCCTCTGGTTAGCGCCTTCTGGCCTTCTCGCGCGTGTTCTGGTGGCGGCTTGTTTCAATTCTTCCCTTTCCTCGTGCTTCTGTCTCCCGGTGCGTTCTCAGTGTCACAGCTTGTCAGAGCAGTGAGGAACGAGAGGGTAGACAGCGAGGGTAGGGACGAAGGGCATGGAAATCACACTGCCACCTTCCCCTTGTTTATTGTGCTGGCAGCAGGCGGCAGGAGGCTGCATTGTTGCCGCGGTTGCGTGCCTAGTGGCACGCGCCGGCGCCTTTATGCCGGGCCGGCGCCGGGCTTGCACTGGGCGCCCGCCTTGTTTTGGTGCTTGCGGTGTGGCCAAGGACAGGGCTGGTGGCCTCTTGGTATTCGTTTCTGACAGCGGGGCATGCCGCCGGGAAGGGTTCGGATTTAGACAAGCTCGAGGAAGGCAGCCTGCAGTGGGCGGAGCGACGAAAAATGGGTCGGAGCGAAGGTTGTGGCTGACATATGCCGGCTTTTCTTTCTTTCACCCTCCCTTTCTTTCTTCCTTTTCTTTGTTATTTTCAGTTTTCTTTGCAGTTTCCCTTTTTTCTTCCCTCTTCACTTTCATCTTTTGTTATCGTTCTTTCTTTTCTTCTTTTCTACTTCGTTGTATTTTCTCTTATCTGCAAAGGTAATATGGTATAGATCAGAAGACCTTTTAGGAGCTCCATTTCTGCTGCACCCTTTCATTCTTTTCTAGTAGATGCGATTGTTTTGAAATGTGAGGGCGTCAGGGGGGGGTGGGTGGTATTGTCAGTTGTCTTTCAGTTGTGTAGCCGGAGCAATCGTTTAGCTATGCGTGAAGTGTGTGAAGAGTGAAAAAAGTACTTTGCCGTACAGCTACTACCCTGTCATGATCAGGAAAACAGGATCGAGCTGGAAATAATGCCGCGAGAAAACATTTGTCTAAGGAGTATTGCCTGTTGTACGAAAATGCGCCTAAATGCTCCGAGCCAAGCAAGAGGAGCCTGGTGTTGCTGTTGTGAAGGGAAAGGCCAGTAGCCCTGTTTTTGTTTGGAGTCGAACACAGAGAGCGCTGAATGGTTGGCTTGTGTGTGGATGTAAAAAATTGGCAGTTTTGTGGAAAACTAGTTCCTAATGACATGCAAGCAGTGAAATGTCAACCCTGGCAGGTTGCCCAAGAGATAGCAGTAAGCACAACAGGGAAGAGAGGTAATAAATTGGTGAATGGCTCTGGCTAGCTTTTGGGGGTTTCAGGACGCGGTGACATCAGCAGGTCCCTCTAAATGATGTTTATTTCTTGTCGTTGAATGCAGCAAGCAGGTGGCATGGGCATTTGGGACACGACTTAAAGAATGCCGCATTGTTGTTGTTGCAGAGAGGCTGCATTGACAGGGATTGACGTTAAAATAGCTTTTGATTACATTACTGGGGCCATCTATTGCTACGGTTAAAAATTATCAGTAGACATGCTTGACCATATATGTACACAGGATTGTGTGTGTATATTGTGAACTCGCAGCTTTTTTTCTGTGGTGTGCCATGCCTAACTGGGATTTCTTCGTTTCAAACAATTCACTGCTATTCAAGTTGAAGCTTGGTTGCTGTTTATGTTAGCTATGTTATGTTGTGTTATTCTGTGTTATGTTATGTTGTATGTTATGTTGTCTTATGTTATGCTGGCTATGTTATGTTGTGTTATGCATTAGCTAGCAAATGCACTGGGTAATGCAGTTGATCCCAGATATAACAAACTTGAAGGGGGTTGCAAAATAGTTCGATTTGTCAGTAATTCGTTCTATAAAAAAAAACGTAACAGATAAGGCTATTCGTAACGTAGAAGCAAGAATACACTGCAACCGTGCTAGTGACGTGCTTGCAGTCATGGGCCACCCACCGGCGTGTTGCCAGCGCACACTGCTAGCTTTGCGCAGTCTCAGTTGTTCCTTGCAGCACTAGCAAAGCTGCGATGAGGGCAGAGGCAATGTTCAGATGCTGCAAAATGTAGTGCCAGCTTAAAGGGGGCAAATGGTCATATGGTATTGCATAGCAAAATACGCATGTGCCAAACTCTATTTCAAACCAAACCATAATGTATGCTCGCGTTAGATGCTCTATTTCCCGAGTTT